>NC_084615.1:38465718-38708218 GCF_033978795.1 Nerophis ophidion | reverse complement strand
AAAGCTAATTATTACTCAAATCTCATCCACCGTAATAAAAACGATCCTAAATTTTTGTTTAGTACGGTAGCATCGCTAACCCAACAAGGGACCCCTTCCAGTAGCTCAACCCACTCAGCTGATGACTTTATGCAATTCTTTAGTAAGAAAATTGAAGTCATTAGAAAGGAGATTGAAGACAATGCGTCCCAGCTACAACTGGGTTCTATTAACACTGACACGATTGTATATACGGCGGATAGTTTCTCTCGTTTTGAGGAAATAACATTAGAGGAATTGTTACAACGTGTAAATGGAATAAAACAAACAACATGTTTACTTGACCCACTTCCTGGGAAACTGATCAAGGAGCTCTTTGTATTATTAGGTCCATCAGTGCTAAATATTATAAACTTATCACTTTCCTCGGGCACTGTTCCCCTAGCATTCAAAAAAGCGGTTATTCATCCTCTTCTTAAAAGACCTAACCTCGATCCTGACCTCATGGTAAACTACCGACCGGTGTCTCACCTTCCCTTTATTTCAAAAATCCTCGAAAAAATTGTTGCGGAGCAGTTAAATGAACATTTAGCGTCTAACAATCTATGTGAAACCTTTCAATCCGGTTTCAGGGCAAATCACTCCACGGAGACAGCCCTCGCAAAAATGACTAATGATCTATTGCTAACGATGGATTCTGATGCGTCATCTATGTTGCTGCTCCTCGATCTTAGCGCTGCTTTCGATACTGTCGATCATAATATTTTATTAGAACGTATCAAAACACGAATTGGTATGTCAGACTTAGCCCTGTCTTGGTTTAACTCTTATCTTACTGATAGGATGCAGTGTGTCTCCCCTAACAATGTGACCTCGGACTACGTTAAGGTAACGTGTGGAGTTCCCCAGGGTTCGGTCTTTGGCCCTGCACTCTTCAGCATCTACATGCTGCCGCTAGGTGACATCATACGCAAATACGGTGTTAGCTTTCACTGTTATGCTGATGACACCCAACTCTACATGCCCCCAAAGCTGACCAACACGCCGGACTGTAGTCAGCTGGAGGCGTGTCTTAATGAAATTAAACAATGGATGTCCGCTAACTTTTTGCAACTCAACGCCAAAAAAAACGGAAATGCTGATTATCGGTCCTGCTAGACACCGAACTCTATTTAATAATACAACTCTAACATTTGACAACCAAACAATTAAACAAGGCGACACGGTAAAGAATCTGGGTATTATCTTCGACCCAACTCTCTCCTTTAAGGCACACATTAAAAGCGTTACTAAAACGGCCTTCTTTCATCTCCGTAATATCGCTAAAATTCGCTCCATTCTGTCCACTAAAGACGCTGAGATCATTATCCATGCGTTTGTTACGTCTCGTCTCGACTACTGTAACGTATTATTTTCGGGTCTCCCCATGTCTAGCATTAAAAGATTACAGTTGGTACAAAATGCGGCTGCTAGACTTTTGACAAGAACAAGAAAGTTTGATCACATTACGCCTGTACTGGCTCACCTGCACTGGCTTCCTGTGCACTTAAGATGTGACTTTAAGGATTTACTACTTACGTATAAAATACTACACGGTCTAGCTCCATCCTATCTTGCCGATTGTATTGTACCATATGTCCCGGCAAGAAATCTGCGTTCAAAGGACTCCGGCTTATTAGTGATTCCCAAAGCCCAAAAAAAGTCTGCGGGCTATAGAGCTTTTTCATTTCGGGCTCCAGTACTCTGGAATGCCCTCCCGGTAACAGTTTGAGATGCCACCTCGGTAGAAGCATTTAAGTCTCACCTTAAAACTCATTTGTATACTCTAGCCTTTAAATAGACTCCTTTTTTAGACCAGTTGATCTGCCGTTTCTTTTCTTTTTTTTCTATGTCCCACTCTCCTTTGTGGAGGGAGTCCGGTCCGATCCGGTGGCCATGTACTGCTCGCCTGTGTATCGGCTGGGGACATCTCTGCGCTGCTGATCCGCCTCCGCTTGGGATAGTTTCCTGCTGGCTCCGCTGTGAACGCGACTGTCGCGACTGTGTTGGATCCATTATGGATTGAACTTTCACAGTATCATGTTAGACCCGCTCGACATCCATTGCTTTCCTCCTCTCCAAGGTTCTCATAGTCATCATTGTCACCGACGTCCCACTGGGTCATTATTGTCACCGACGTCCCACTGGGTCATTATTGTCACCGATGTCCCACTGGGTGTGAGTTTTCCTTGCCCTTATGTGGGCCTACCGAGGATGTCGTAGTGGTTTGTGCAGCCCTTTGAGACACTAGTGATTTAGGGCTATATAAGTAAACATTGATTGATTGATTGATAAATAACGAAGATTAAAAATTAATTATAAACAACTAAAAAAAAATAAAACCGTACCTTGTTTATATTTAAATAGTATGTATGCATTATAAATGTTTGAAATACAAATCTTTATACATCTAGAAAGGGTGCATGGTCCTAAAGAGGTAGCTATTTTTTGGAGGTCTCAAGAAAGTACTAAATACAAGAATGTGTGTTTGCGCGCATGTGAAGGTGAGAGTTAATATTTTGTAGCTGAATTTAAATATCTATTATCAAAAAAGTTTCATATTCAATCTTCTTGTTTGACCTTTTACCTACTACAGTATTACATATAATCACTGTCCTATGAAAAAGGCCTGAGGCTTTAACTTTGGGGAAAGTAAGATACTATTTTGTCTTTGTTCTGGAGCTAAAATACAATAATAATTAAAAAAGACTCAATATAACTGGTGTGCTGCTTTTAAAGATGTTACAGCAAGGAAGAAAAAAGAAAAGGGAGGAAATCCAAAATGTAAGTAAAAGTGTCATGACAAAATGTTATCATGAAAGAAGATATATTACAGTCTCGTTCAATGGACAAATATAGCATTGTAGTGGTTGCCCTCTCGTGGGTTCTTCGGACCACCACACACTGCCAGGAGAGCTCGGACTCAGGGTATAACACTTTTTTATTTTCATTAATCTCAACAGGCTTCTGCTTTCCAGCAAAATGTGTTTTCCCTTGCACCCGCTATTCAGCACCTACATTTCCAACAACGTGTCCCAATCCGGCTGCTGCTAATAAAGGCGACAGGTGATTAGATAATTATTCCCACCTGGGCCATCTACTCACCTGTCGCTGTCTTCGAGGCGGGTCCTGGCACACCCCGTTCTGCGGCAGGCCCGTAGGCCACGCCCCCCTCCACAATCATTATTGTGTTTTTTTTGTTGGTTTCTTTGCTTTTTATGCTCTGCCTCCCCTGACCGCATGTCGGTCACTTTTTGATTGACACTGTCAGACAGCAGTCATGTAACAGTATGTTTATTGTTGTGCATCATTTATTGTAGCATGTACAGTATATGACTGTATATCAGTCATATACAGCGTCAATTTGAGGCAGGCCTGTGCAAAATTCGCAAGTGAATTCAGAATGTCTCCCAAAATCATGTTCAATTTAATTTTTTTAATTGAGTTTGCAAACATGAAGTAGAATTGCAAAATACATTCTAATTGAAGGAAGTGAAAATACCAACAGATAATTTTAGTGTACAATATATGCGATTGTTTTACATATTTCATGGAAATATTATTAGAATGTACAGCATTTGTTAGTGCAGTAAGCTCAGGTTTTAGGAGTAAAAGTTGGAAGGTTAAGGTTTTTGTAGAGCTTACATTCTACGTAAAGCCATTATTTTGACAATTAAAAATAAAAGCATCTTCTATAAATCAGTTTATTTAATTTGATGTATAAATTATTGGATTATGGAAAATTTTAAGGAAATACTTTACTTCGTAGAATGCTTTATTTTATCCAGTATAGCATTCATACAAATTAGTACCTTGGGATACGACTTGATTTGGTTTTGTGACGCAGCTCGTACTCCAAAAACTTGTGTTGCGAAATAGCGCAGCCCATTGAAATTAATCAATTTAATCAATGCTTGCCCCCCAGAACATCCCCATTTTAACGCGTAACATGCCTTTTACAAAGAAAAACCCATGTTTAGATATGAAATGTTGCATTGGAGCAAAACAATAGAATGTAGTACTAACAACTACAGTAGTTTTATAAAGTAATGTAATAATAATGTACAGGATCTACCTTGGAGGTAGGACTTCTAGTATCTTCTCCCAGCTTTTTCTCCATCAAACACACCATCAGCAGCTTTTCCTCCATTTTGATATCATTTTACCATACTTGGCTGGTGTTAAACTCATTCTGCTTCAGTATGGTGCAGACTCGCAGTGATATGCACCAAGTACTTCACCAAGTTAGCTAGCGACACGCTTGGTCTTGTTTTTTGATAATTTCTTTCTTTAATGTGATGGATATCATCCACTTCTTCTTCTCAGCACTGTCCATCACGCTCACTTTCTACCTTCCCGTGGTTGGAAAAAAAACAATTTATGCCCATCTCTTGCTATAAGCCAATGCTGGCCAGTGTTTGGGTCAGATCTTACAGATCTTGCACTCTGATGTCCGCTACGCCCACTAGTGGTGGGGAGGCTCGTTACCAGAATGTTTGCCTGTAACCTACAATTGTCATGCCGGAACTGTGGGTGTTTGTGCTTCCTCGATGCAAAGATGATGTGGGACAAATCAGGCATGAATGTAAGTACATTTTTATTTGTTACTAAAATACAAAAGGCAAAATAAAAAGCACGCTCGATGGCGGATAATAATCCATGCTAAAACGTTAACAAAAAAAGCAAAAAGGCAGGACTATCTACAAATAAACAAAAGATGCTAATCAAGATACTCAAGAAACCAAAACTTGCACTTAGGCGAAAAAATACATGGATCTTACGTGGCGTGGTCCAAAGGTTTAGCAGCGTGGCAAGGCGTGAAGGTTGGTACGAGAAATGCAGGCATGAGGCAGAAGGCAAAAATCCCAGACTGATGGACAGAAAGAAAATGACTTAAGTAGTGGCTGTGACAATTAGGAACAGGTGCGGGACTGAGGGCAGGGGCGTGACTAGGAGGGCAAGGTGAAAATCAATGAGTTGTCATGGTAACAAAAACAAACCAGGAAGTGAAAAAACACAACAAGGGTCCAGAAAACAAAACAAAACATGATCAAACATAAAACCAGATTTACAGGCGTGACAACAATTAGCAGAGAGACAGCTCCAGTCCTAGAAAACTCCTAAAGCTGATGTAACTTGGGATACAAAATTTAATGAATTTGTGTTTATTTGTATTGTTTACATTTGTTTCCTGTTAATTGGCCAGGGGGCATTTTTTCTTTAATTGCAATAAATGTACTATCACCTCCTGTGAGAAGGAGCCGTTTCAACTTAATTTTTTTTTTTTTTTTTTCAAAATTGTCATCTTTGAATGTAACATTTTTCAAAATAATTTAATTTAGATTAAAACTTAAACATGTTTGCACAAGTCAGGTATGGATGCAAATATGTTTAACAAAACGAGCCTCCTGCTTGATTCCCTCACCAAACATGGCTAAAAAAAAACATAACGTGTTTTTTTTCATAACATGGTCACTACTGCCTAGTTTCTCTTGTTATATTCTTATTTTACTGTTATATTTTTATTCCCATTGTTGCTTTTTATTTTTATTCTTATTTTAATATTTTTCTATTTTGTTTCCATTTATACCCCCATAATTTACTTTTTACTTTTTAAATTGATCTCAACTCTGTACACTGCTGCTGGAATTTTAATTCTCCTGAAGGAACTCTCCTGAAGAAATCAATAAAGTACTATTTATCCATCTATCTATATATGGCAAGACTATTGATACTTTTTAAATGCGCTACTGCACGAATAATTCACTGATTCATAAACACCTGTCAATCATTACTCCGCTCTCAATGATGGTGCAAAGTGACAGGGCAATAGAGGGGTTGCATAATGTGACCTCTCATCAGCGCACCTCACCCGCCTCACTCTGCTCACCTTGCAGCCCGCTCCAAGGTCCAGTTCAGTCAGTGTGGATACGCCATCAGAGACAGTCCACTCCAACCTCAGGACATCAGGTACGACGAGATCAGAAAATATTACACGTTTTGACGCTTGGTGTTTTTTTTGTGTGCTGTCACTTTGTGTACATGTTGACACACATACACACACACACACACACACACACACACATTAAACACACTTGGGTAACAGCTGCTGTTGTTCCCTGCAAGCACCTTGATATTTTGGCATTGGCACTGCTGGACATTTGTTTTTGGTATTTTTAATTTTGTCAGAGTTGCACACTTTTTAGGGGGAAACAGCTTAGTTAAGGAAAAATATAAAAGTCTACTTCAGAGAATGCTGGCTCTCATGAAGATATGCCAAATACACAATTTATGTTAGCTCCACTAGATCCACTATGGACTGGACTTTCACACTATTAACTAGATCCACTATGGACTGGACTCTCACACTATTAACTAGATCCACTATGGACTGGACTCTCACTGTATTTACTAGATCCACTATGGACTGAACTCTCACACTATTAACTCGATCCCCTATGGACTGGACTCTCACACTATTAACTCGATCCCTTATGGACTGGACTCTCACACTATTAATTAGGGGGGGTCTCCACGCCTGCGGTCCCCTCCAAGGTTTCACATTGTCATTCCTTTGGATTGAGTTTTTTCTTGCCCTGATGTGGGATCTGAGCCAAGGATTTCTTTGTGGCTTGTGCAGCCCTTTGAGACACTTGTGATTAAGGGCTATATAAATAAACTTTGATTAATTGATTGGAATTTTACTTATAAATATGCAATCAGATTAATTAGCAGGAAATTTTACATCATCCAAAAACATATTTTACTTATAATTTTATCACAGATCTATTTTATTTCCTGAGGATAAAAACGGCACTGGTTCGGTGGATTAGTTCTGATTGACTTAGTTAACTCGTCATGCATACTGTGGATGTTCCTGGCTAAGGAATTTAACACAAAAGTGAAGTAAATTGAATTATGTTTATATAGCCCTTTTCTCTATTGACTCAAAGCGCTTTACATTGTGAAACCCAATATCTAAGTTACATTTAAACCAGTGTGGGTAGCACTGGGAGCAGGTGGGTGAAGTGTCTTGCCCAAGGACACATCGGCAGTGACTAGGATGGCGGAAGCGAGAATCGAACCTGGAACCCTCAAGTTGCTGGCACGGCCACTCTACCAACCAAGCTATGCTGCCCCTGAAAGACTACGTGTGCTGAAGAAAATTGATTCACAATCACAGTTGTCATTGATTTTGAATTTGATAATTTGTATACCAAATAATATATTGCGAGAATCAAATTGAATCGAGGATTGTGTTGAGTCGATTCCGAATGAAATCGTCGGCCCAAAAATCGGAATCAAATCGTGAGTCGTTGTAAGATTCCCATGCTATAATTTACATATAGTGAATATACACAATTTGTTTTGCCATTAATGCTGATATTCAAAGTAAACCAGAGTTTGCGGTACTCATCGTGAAGTCCAAACGGTTTTATTGGAATCAAATCATGAAAAATATTTTTTTGTCCAAAATGTGGTGTTTTTTTACTCCTAGATCACTTTGAACCCGAGTACCAAAGATGGGAGACTGGGGGTTCTTGTCAACTTTACTGGACAAGGTCCAGTCCCACTCGACAGTCATAGGAAAGATCTGGATGACGGTGCTCTTCCTGTTCCGCATCATGGTGCTGGGCGCCGGCGCCGAGAGCGTTTGGGGCGACGAGCAGTCGGACTTCATCTGTAACACTCAGCAGCCCGGTTGCGAGAACGTGTGCTACGACTGGACCTTTCCCATCTCGCACATCCGCTTCTGGGTCCTCCAGATCATCTTCGTGTCCACGCCCACGCTCATCTACCTGGGGCACGCCGTGCACGTCATCCACCAGGAGAACAAGCTCAGGGAGGAGCTTGCCAGCCCGGGCGGACGCCCTGTCAAGTCGCCCAAGTACACGGACGAGAAAGGCAATGTAAAGGTGAAGGGGAAGCTTCTGGGCAGCTACCTGACCCAGCTGGGGTTCAAGATCATCATCGAGGCCGCCTTCATCACGGGCCAGTACTACCTGTACGGCTTCGTCATGGTGCCCATGTTCCCCTGCTCCAGGAAGCCCTGCCCCTTCACGGTGGAATGTTACATGTCGCGACCCACCGAGAAGACCATCTTCATCATCTTCATGCTGGCGGTGGCCTGTGTGTCCCTGCTGCTCAACGTGGTGGAGGTCTTCTACCTGCTGTGCACCAAGTGCAAGTCCAGGTCTCGCGGCCGCGTGTTCACCGCTGCCCGGTTCCCCGCCGAGCTGCCGCCTCCCTGCTTTCCCGGCACCGACGACGCCCTCCGGCAGAACAAGAAGAACCTGGAGCTGGAGGACCGTAAAAGCGTGGGGGGAAGTCTGGACGGCGCCAAGGAAGAGAAGATGCTGTTGGACCGCCATCAGAACTGTTAGCATGTAGCGTGTGAGTGTATGGAAGACCACGGGGTCTCCGGGTCTGGGTCTGGGTCTGGGTCTGGGTCTGGTTCTGGTTCGCCTCTAAGTTGGCTTTGCTTTGATGAATTTATTTTGTACTTTGGAAAAAATAAAACTCTAATGATGTCGACGGTGCAATAAAGTATTTATGCTTTCATGTTTTGCTCGTTGATTGTGTTTAACTTATTGCTAAAACAATCCCTGCTGAATGATGATGATGATGATGATGATGATGATGATGGTGAAGAGTCGCTATCGTGCCTATATTGTCCTTTTTTTAAAAAGTATTTTTTATGCTGTTGTTTTTGACAAATCAATAAAGTTTGATACAAAAAACATTCCTGCATTTACTATCCATCCATCCATCCATTTTCTACCGCTTGACCCTTTTGGGGTTGTGGGGGGTGCTGGAGCCTATCTCAGCATTATTGTTAAAAATAGTAGTAATGGTAAAAGTCGGAATACTTTGAGTAGCATTTTGTTTATTTCATTTAAGAGGCTAAATGTGTCTGGGATGACTCCTGTTACAACTATAACCACTGTACAATTATTATCATTATTAGTAGTGGTATTAGTAGAAGTCTTTTTTCTATAAGTAGCGAAACACAAGTACCACATTTTTCGGAGTATAAGTCGCTCCGGAGTATAAGTTGCACAGGCCGGAAATGCATAATAAAGAAGGAAAAAACATATATAAGTTGCACTGTAGTATAAGTCGCATTTTTGGGGGAAATGTATTTGATAAAATCCAACACCAAGAAAGGACATTTGAAAGGCAATTTCAAATAAATAAAGAATAGTGAACAACAGGCTGAATAAGTGTACGTTATATGACGCATAAATAACCAACTGAGAAGGTGCCTGGTATGTTAACGTAACATATTATGGTAAGAGTCATTCAAATAACTATAACATATAGAACATGCTATGTCTTTACCAAACAATCTGTCACTCCTAATCACTAAATCCCATGAAATCTTCTTCCTCGATGTCTCTTCTGAACAACTCTGCCAACTCCAAAGGTAGACAATGCGCCGTTTCCTCTTCTATCGGTACGTCGCTTACGTCAGTCATCGTTAGTTGCATAATTCACAACTTCCAGCTTGAAACCTGCA
The DNA here is from genome assembly GCF_033978795.1 of Nerophis ophidion. Classification (NCBI taxonomy): domain Eukaryota; kingdom Metazoa; phylum Chordata; class Actinopteri; order Syngnathiformes; family Syngnathidae; genus Nerophis; species Nerophis ophidion. The sequence goes on along the minus strand of NC_084615.1, from coordinate 38,698,680 downwards.
TTATATGACTTCCTTTTCGGTGCCATTTTTGTTCAGTCCTTCTCACTTTTTATAAGTTAGCCCCAATGTTGAAATGGTGGAAGTAGTAACAGGTAGCATCTTTTTTTCCCCACAATGCACTTCTGCCATGACCCGTCTCAGACGAATTTTCATTGGTTGACATGTGTGTGACGATTGCTGATATCCGGCTAGTCTCTTACATGAATGAGATAAATGATACTATTTGATATTTTACGGGAATGTGTTAATAATTTCATACATAAGTCGCTCCGGAGTATATGTCGCACCTCCGGCCAAACTATGAAAAAAACTGTGACTTAAAGTCCGGAAATACGGTATTTTATTACTTTTAGTTTACAAATATTTTACTTTACTTAAGATGCTAAAAGTTTCTGGGATGACTATTGTCACTGCTATCATTTATGTAACAATATGACCATTATTAGTAGCTGTAGTAGAAAGTAGAATGTGTAGTAGAAATACAAGAATTGTATGAATTTTTTATTTACAAATATTTTACTATATTTGAGATTTTAAAAGTTTTTTGACATAATCACTGCTACTAAGGATATTACTGTAATATTACTAGAAGTAGTATGAGTAGTTGTAGTAAGAGTATGAGTAACATGAGCAGTGGTAATATCCATATTTTATTTGTTTATCATTTTACCAATAATTTAGCTTCCAGGTGTCAAACCCAAGATGTGCCCCACATCATTTAATACGACCCATGGAAGTCTGGACATAATATGTATCAAAAATACCTAATCTTTCCCACTAAATTAATTCATTATTTCCATTTTGACAGAAAAATACATGTACTGTATGCAATGGCACATCTTTTAAACTTCAAACCATCCATTTTCTACCGCTTGTCCCTTTTTGGGGCCACGGGGGGACTGGAGCCTATCCCAGATGCACTGATCTAATCATAAATCCCTTACATGTTTTTTTTTTTTGTTGAAAATATATTAATATACAGTACAGGCCAAAAGTTTGGACACACCTTCTCATTCAATGCGTTTTCTGTATTTTCATGACTATTTACAATGTAGATTGTCAATGAAGGCATCAAAACTACGAATGAAGACACGTGGAGTTATGTACTTAACCAAAAAAAGGTGAAATAACAGAAAAAATGTTTTATATTCTCGTGTCTTTAAAATAGCCACCCTTTGCTCTGATTACTGTTTTGCACACTCTTGGCATTCTCTCAATGAGCTTCAAGAGGGAGTCACCTGAAATAGTTTCCATTTCATAGGTGTCATAGTTTTGATGCTTTCAGTTGACAATCGACAATGTAAAGAGTCATGAAAATAAAGAAAACGCATTGAATGAGGAGAAGGTGAGTCCAAACTTTTGGCCTGTACTGTATATACAGTATATGCTTGACTTATGACTTCAAAGCAAGTTATTCATCAAGTTATAAATAAATAAATGATAAATGGGTTGTACTTGTATAGCACTTTTCTACCTTCAAGGTACTCAAAGTGCTTTGACACTACTTCCACATTTACCCATTCACACACTGATGGAGGGAGCTGCCATGCAAGGCACCAACCAGCACCCATCAGGAGCAAGGGTGAAGTGTCTTGCTCAGGACACAACGGACGTGACGAGGTTGGTACTAGGTGGGATTTGAACCAGGGACCCTCGGGTTGCGCACGGCCACTCTTCCACTGCGCCACGCCGTCCCCAAGTTATATGTAACAATACACAATAATCACATTAACAGGCAAACATCTGATAATATTAGAACATAATTACATTTATTCAATTCATATATATTTAATGCAACAAGCGGCATAAGTTTCCAAAATTTCTACTAAAGTTGTTATTAGCACAGTAGTAATATTAACTGTAGTAGTAGTAGTAGTAGACAATATAGTTGTATTCTATTCCAGTAGTATTAGTCATAGTAGGGGTGTTAATAGTTGTAATATTTTACATATTTATTATTTTACCAAAATGTATGTTTATTGAAAGGGGACCTATTAGCCAAAAACAACTTTTTTATCTGTTGGTACTTGTTTTTGTCTATTTGGGATTTACGTAAGTCCTGAAAATTGCAAATTAAAGCATGGTGGAATTGCGGGGAAATTTATAAAACAATCTTGCAATGAAATTTGCCCAATTTGTGACATTTTTAATTACGTCAGCGGATATTTCCATATATGGCAGAGATTTAGCCGAAGAGCTTTGGGCGAGTCCGCCATTGTAGTCAATAACTTCCTTTTTTCTTCTTCTCTATTCTCTTGTTGTGGGGCAGACTGGCTCGTACATGCACATGCATCATCTGCTGTTGCCATTTCTAATACAAAGTAGCATATAAATCTAACTTATGTTTGTTAGTAGACTCCATATGGAAACGTTAAAAACTACAACATGGCTGACAGGGAGAAGACGCAGTCAAAGTGAAGGCACGTAAATAAGAGCACCCACAAACTAGCGCATTCTGAAAAGACGGTCCGAAAGACGTTTATAGATGGTCTGTAAAATATAATCTATGCAACATTTGACCAAAGAGCCACCATTACATGTTATGTAGACCTCAAGGTAGTGTTTTCAATGGAGAAAAAAAATTATAAAAAGACCCCTTCAAGATATATTTTCCGACCCCACGCCTCAGGACAACACACTTTTAACAAGTAACATGTCTTTTAAAAAGAAAAACTAACTTTTGCATAACAAATATGTATGTCAACAATACAACAGCATGTATTACAAACAACTGCATTGGTTTTCTGTAGTAATGCAATAACAATTTGGGAGAGTGGAATTCTACAGTATTTCCTTCCAGCTGTATTACCACTAAACACACCCACAACAGCTTTCCCATATTTTCATGAATACAATTCCACCATTTAGATATTCTTCTAACATCCTCGGCTCAACTTATTCTGCTCTACCAAATTAGCAAGCTAAATAATCGCTGTGTTTTTTTGTAATTTATTGCTTTAATTCAATGAATATCATCCAGTTCCTCTTCACAGCACTGTTCTTTATACTCACCTTCTTCTTTACCACGGTTGCACAAACAAAATTGTATGGAGGAAACTGTGACATTGGCTACGCCAACTAATAGTGGGGAGGCTCATAAATCACATTTTCAATTCATTTATTGATTAATTTGGTTTATTTTCATACTTTTACAAATATTATTCTACTCTATTCTCATTTACATATTCAAGATGTCAAATTAAAAGTAATAAATGACAAGCCTGATCAATAATATGTTATTATCAAAATAAGCCATTTATTAATTGGTAAAATTACTTTATTTTCGTTTTGTTATTTGAAACGACCGAACATGTTCAAATAAATCAGTACATTTGTGATCATTTAGACTGTTAATAATTTATTTAAATACTAATCGCAGTGTAATAAATCAATATGACTTATTTTCCAAGTCATCAATAATTGAAGTCCAAAAGTGGCAAGGCAGTAATGCTTCTCATAAATTTACAGTTTATCTTTGCAGTTATATAATAAACATTAAAAACCGTATAGTATTGATACGACGAACATGAATACAGTAGGAAGGAGAGAAATTTGGTTTATCTTTGCAGTTACGTAATAATAATAATAATAATAAACTTTATTTTTATAGCACCTTCCATACAAAAATTGCAGCTCAAAGTGCTTCAAGGCCGTAAAAGACATGATTGAGTAGAAACACGGTTAAAAACAAGTGTAAAAAAATGGAAAATAAATGATAACAAATAAAAATAAAGATAAAAGCAAAGTAGAAAACAAAATGATCAGACAATAATAGTTACAATAATCACAGTGTGGAACAAAAAAGTAATGTAGGAAATAAAAGGCTATAAGTAATGCAGAGTAAAAAACAGGGATCACTGTGAGCCGTAGGTCTCATTTACAGTAAAATAATAATAGTATGTATGCAGAGAATAAGATATAGTGCAATTATATGGGATAAAAATCTGAATATTAAATAAATGCACATTAAACCTGTTTTATATTGATACGCCGAACATAAAAATAGTGCTGAGCTGTCATGCTGGGCCAACAACAACTTTTTTCCAAGGTTTAAAAAAAACAATAATTAACCAACACAATCAACCCAAAATTGTGTGTACGTGTGTGTGTGTGTGCGTGCGCGTGCGCGTGTGGGTGTGTGTGTGTGTGTGTGTGTGTGTGTGTGTGTGTGTCCATGAACGCATCATTGGCAGGACAACGTGACACTCAGAAAATACTTGCGCAATTTCATCTTCTAAAGTTCAAGGGTGAAAAGAGGCTCACCTTTGCTTTGCTTTGCAGCAAACGACACTCAATCATTGCAGAGAACAGCTGGACCGCAGACAGGAGTGCTTGTCACCACAAGGTAATAACAGCGATTAATAATTACTATATATATAATACTATTTAAATATTATACTGAAGCCAAAAAGGAATATTCAGCCATTAATCACAAAAACAGTGCAAAAAATTATGTAAATATGTATTAAATTATTATATATCTATGTATAAATAATCATTCCTACAATACATGTTAATCCATGTTTTGGTTTTGTTCTTGGTTATTTTATAATTGTTCTTATTCAGTTTTGTTACCTTGTTTTCTGTCATCTGCTGCTGACTTCAAGGCAGGAAAATGTTTTCAATCAGCTTCAACAACAGTTAGTTCAACAAAACAAAAAAATCAGATTAGTTATTCAATTGACTAATTAGTTACAATGGGCCCTTAGCTGTAATGTTTTATGGTGGATGATTCACAAGTAAGGTGGCTGAAAAAATGTAATATGAGCAGATAGGTGTGTATATATATATATATATATATATATATATATATATATATATATATACAGTGGAGCAAAAAAGTATTTAGTCAGCCACCAATAGTGCAAGTTCTCCCATTTAAAATGATGACAGACGTCTGTCATTTTCATCATAGGTACACTTCAACTGTGAGAGACAGAAGATGGAAAAAAAATATCGGAATTCACATTGTAGGAATTTTAAAGAATTTAATTGTAAATTATGGTGGAAAATAAGTATTTGGTCAATAACAAAAATTCAACTCAATACTTTGTAATATAACCTTTGTTGGCAATAACAGAGGTCAAACGATTACTATGGTCTTTACCAGGTTTGCACACACAGTAGCTGGTATTTTGGTCCATTCCTCTATGCAGATCTTCTCGAGAGCAGTGATGTTTTGGGGCTGTCGCCGAGCAACACGGACTTTCAACTCCCTCCACAGATTTTCCATGGGGTTGAGGTCTGGAGACTGGCTAAGCCACTCCAGGACTTTCAAATGCTTCTTACGAAGCCACTCCTTCGTTGCCCGGGCGGTGTGTTTGGGATCATTGTCATGCTGGAAGACCCAGCCACGTTTCATCTTCAAAGCTCTCACTGATGGAAGGAGGTTTTTGCTCAAAATCTCACAATACATGGCCCCATTCATTCTTTCTTTGACACGGATCAGTCGTCCTCTCCCCTTAGCATAAAAACAGCCCCAAAGCATGATGTTTTCACCCCCATGCTTCACAGTAGGAATGGTGTTCTTGGGATGCAACTCAGTATTCCTCTTCCTCCAAACACGGCGAGTTGAGTTTATACCAAAAAGTTCAATTTTGGTTTCATCTGACCACATGACATTCTCCCAATCCTCTGCTGTATCATCCATCTGCTCTCTGGCAAACTTCAGACGGGCCTGGACATGCACTGGTTTAAGCAGGGGGACACGTCTGGCACTGCAGGATTTTAATCCCTGTAGGCGTAGTGTGTTACTGATGGTAACCTTTGTTACTTTGGTCCCAGCTCTCTGCAGGTCATTCACCGGGTCCCCCCGTGTGGTTCTGGGATTTTTGCTCACCATTCTCATGATCATTTTGACCCCACGGGATGAGATCTTGCGTGGAGCCCCAGATCGAGGGAGATTATCAGTGGTCTCTTATGTCTTCCATTTTCTGATTATGTCACACCAAGCTGCTGGCCTATTTTAGATTCACTCTTCCCAGTCTGGTGCAGGTCTACAATTCTTTTCCTGGTGTACTTCGACAGCTCTTTGGTCTTGGCCATAGTAGAGTTTGGAGTCTGACTGTTTGAGGTTGTGGAAAGGTGTCTTTTATACAGATAACGAGTTCAAACAGGTTCCATTAATACAGGTAACGAGTGGAGGACAGAAGAGCTTCCTAAAGAAGAAGTTACAGGTCTGTGAGAGCCAGTGATCTTCCTTGTTTCAAGTGACCAAATACTTATTTTCCAACATAATTTACAAATTAATTATTTAAAATTCCAACAATGTAAATTCATGGATTTTTTTTCACATTCTGTCTCTCACAGTTGAAGTGTACTTATGATGAAAATGAAAATTACAGACCTTTGTCATCATTTTAAGTGGGAGAACTTGCACAATCGGTGGGTGACTAAATACTTTTTTGCCCCACTATATATATATATATATATATATGTATATATATATATATATATATATATATATATATATATATATATATATATATATATATATATATATATATATATATATATATATATATATACATATACACACACACACACATATATATATATATGGTACCACTATAGTTTGGGGAACATATTTACCATTTAATAGTTGTTATGAAAGTAACAAATACTTAATTTAGAGTTATTTGGACACTAGGGGAACATATAAGGGTTAGGGTGAGGGTTACTAATCAGCAATAATTCTGAGATTATTGAAGGAGCACTCTTAGTTAATGGCTTACTGGTTGTATAATAAGGCCATGCAGAATAAGGCAATAATAAGCACTCAATAATGACTAATTAAGAACCAATATGTTACTAATTTGCATGTTAATAACCAACTAATTAATGGTGAATATGTGTTTCCCATACTAAAGCGTTACCATATATATATATATATATATATATATATACATATATATATATATATATATATATATATATATATATATATATATATATATATATATATATATATATATATACATATATATATATATATATATGTATGTATGTATGTATATAAATGGCATTTAAATATATATTTTTGTTTTACTATATATATTCATACATACTGCATAGACATGTACTGTATATATACAAATAAATCAGAACTGAATTGTCTGTGTTGTTTTTCAGTGGAAAGTAGCGTTATCGTCGTTAGCGCACGTTAAAGATGGGCGAGTGGGGCTTTTTGGCATCCCTGCTGGACAAAGTGCAGTCGCACTCCACCGTCATCGGGAAGGTGTGGCTTAGCGTCCTCTTCGTCTTCCGAATCATGATCCTCGGCGCCGGCGCAGAGAAGGTCCGTGTTACTTTTTTTCTAAAGACATGCACTTGGGGATAGGTTGATTGGCAACACTAAATTGGCCCTAGTGTGTGAATGTGAGTGTAAATGTTGTCTGTCTATCTGTGTTGGCCCTGCGAAGAGGTGGCGAATTGTCCAGGGTGTACACCGCCTTCCGCCCGATTGTAGCTGAGATAGGCACCAGCGCCCTCCGCGTCCCCAAAGGGAATAAGCGGTAGGAAATGGATGGATGGATGGATATACAGTATATAAACGCTTTGTTTGCTATGATTGGCTCAAAAAATGGTTAAGGGTTAGTATTAATTAACCAAAAAATGTGCATGTTTAAGACAGTTTTTACGACGAGTACCACTACCAATAATATTTTTATTGCTAGCAGTACTGTTGATAGTAGTTGTAGCAGTAATAGGATTTTATTCAAGTGAAATAGGGAAAAAAATAACTATATTGACAATGCTGACTATATGCTGCCCTCTGCTGGTTCCCTCAAACCCTGCCGTGTTTTGTAGCTGATACAGCTCGTTTTTCCAGCCAAATTATGGAAAAGGCTACAGTACAAATAGTACCTCAACTTAATTAGCTCCAAGACGGAACTCTGATCTCAAAAAACTTGTATTTCACATTAAAATATTCCATTAAAATGTATTTAATACAACTTAACTGGTGCTTTCTCCACATAAAACAGCACACTTTTATCATGTGACATCCCTTTTAAAAAGAAAAACTAACGTGTAGATCAGGGGTCGGGAACCTTTTTGGCTGAGAGAGCCATGAAAGCCGAATATTCTAAAATATATTTCTGTGAGAGCCATATAATATTTTTTAACACTGAATACAACTAAATGCGTGCATTTTTAATTAATAACAACATTTTTTAGAGTACAGTTAGTCTCTTATTATTTTAAATAACATAGTTATTCTGCAGCTAACCAATAATGAATAAAATACTTCTTACCAATAATGCAACTTCTCGAACAGGTACGGTAGAAAATGGATGGATGGATTAAAATGCATGAGAATGTTTTATATTTTGAACGTTGTTTTTAACACTGTGAGAATTATTCATTACTTATCGTGTTAAGCAATGTCAGCTAAGATTGATCTGAGAGCCAGATGCAGTCATCAAAAGAGCCACATCTGGCTCTAGAGCCATAGGTTCCCTACCCCTGGTGTAGATAATACATTTTGTGTACAAGCAATACAACAGAATGTAGTTCTAACAACTAGAGTAGTTTTATGAAGTAATGTAATCATAATGTACAACATTTACCTTCGAGAGTGGCGTTTTACGGTATCTCCTTACAGCGGTTTGTCCGTCTAAATCAGCTTCTTTTCCATATTTTTTATAGATAAATGTCAGCTGTTTAGGTATTTTCACATTCTCGTCTGGGGTTAAACTCATTCTGCTTAATTATGGTGCAGACTAGCAGTGATATGCTCTAAATAATTCAACAACTTAGCTATACGTGTTCCCCATTAATTGATTTACAATGTAAAGTAAAGTAAAGTTCCCAAAAAGTTCCCAAACTTTTTCAAGGCTGGCGCCCCTTTGGCTCCCCAGTGAATTCCTAGCCCCCCCCCTCCCCCCCCCCCTCCCCCCACTACTTATTTTTTAGCAGTTTTAACTGTTTCAGCAACATAGAATGGTAAATAAACATTCCACCAGTAACCTTCATTGTCTCACACTTAATATTAATGGGATGGATGTGCTTGGTGCAGGGACATAAGCTTCTCCACATCAGGCTGGTACTCACTAAGAAGAAGTCGTAGATCCCCGCGGTCAGTAATTTTCAGTCGGTTTCTTTGCTTGGAAAGAAGCAAGGCGACTGCACTGAAGCCCCGTTCTACTAAATATGATGTTGGGAAGGCAATAAAGTACATCTTGACCGTGTTCCACAGCACTTGATAGCAGTCAGAGATTTTTTTTTGTAACCAAAAATCTTGATATGACTTTTTGAAAATTCTGAACATTACAAGCTTGAAATTACAAACCTGAGCTTTTGCTTTTGTAGTCTATGCTGTCGGATCTGACTGGGCCAGAGCAGCGTGTGGTAACCGGACCCTGATGCGTCGTCCACTGACTCGTCCTGCTGCACGTGTTGTGTACAAATCGTCAAATAAACGTTCGAACTTCTGACTTCGACTTCGGACTGCCGCCCCCCTAGTGAAGTGAAGTGAATGATATTTATATAGCGCTTTTCTCAAGTGACTCAAAGCGCTTTACATAGTGAAACCCAATATCTAAGTTACATTTAAACCAGTGTGGGTGGCACTGGGAGCAGGTGGGTAAAGTGTCTTGCCCGAGGACACAACGGCAGTAACTAGGATGGCACAAGCGGGAATCGAACCTGCAACCCTCAAGTTGCTGACACGGCCACTCTACCAACCGAGCTATACCGCCCCCTTCTTCCTCACCGCCCCCCCAGATCTTTCCACCGCCCCCAGGGGGGCAGTACCGCCCACTGTAAATTTTACATGGACCCCGACTTAAATAAGTTGAAAAACTCATTCGGGTGTTAGCATTTAGTGGTCAATTGTATGCAATATTTACTGAACTGTGCAATCTGCTAATAAAAATTTAAATCAATCAATCAATCAATCAATCAATCAATCATTCAATCACCTAGGCCTTCAGTGTTGTCCGACTTCAATGATTACCTCTCAAAATACCATCATTGATGTCACCACATGACGACCATTGCTGGAGAAATACTATACAGAAACACATTTACACATTGATGCACATCAACAGTGTACAAATGTGTTACTTTCTGGGGTATTCAAAAATCAATTAAAACCCATCAGCAATTAAAACTAGCTTATTTGGTACTGTTAAGATAAAAAAATAATAATATTTGAACTCACAATTAGTAGGACCTATTTGATGCTGTATAAGCCAGTGGTACTCCTCGTCGTCATCGTATTCGAGTGGAAATGGCCAGCAACGTCTCACAAGACGTAGTTTCTCTGCGATCCCGGTCTGGCTTTGGCGCAACACTTCCCGCTTCCTGCTAAATTGCAACTTGTGAATGGATACTTACTTTGGAATGACAAGTGAGTATCCAATCACAGTCTCGTTAACATCAGGCAACCTAGATAGGCTACTGTCAGCAACTTGTGATCTGATTGGCTATCGCAACTGTCTCTCAACTCTATGTGTTCTCAAATTCATCCACTAACGGTCCCGGTGAGTATCCAATCACAGGATGCGTAAATGTCATGTTCAACGTGAGGCCAGCTAGTGAAGTGAAGTGAATTATATTTATATAGCGCTTTTCTCAAGTGACTCAAAGCGATTTACATAGTGAAACCCAATATCTAAGTTACATTTAAACCAGTGTGGGCGGCACTGGGAGCAGGTGGGTAAAGTGTCTTGCCCAAGGACACAACGGCAGTAACTAGGATGGCACAAGCGGGAATTGAACCTGCAACCCTCAGGTTGCTGGCACGGCCACTCTACCAACCGAGCTATGCCGCCCCACGAAGGTATTACCAACAACAACTTGTATTCTGATTGGCTATCCTAACTGTCTATCACCTGTATGTCCCCGTTCCCTTACAGTGCAGTGCAGAGACGCCCGCATTGTTGATTCTGAAGGCCTCTGGCGGATTTGGTACAGCATGGCAACATAGGCTTGCTGAATTATGACATGAAAATAATATGAATAATGTTAGGTATTTAGGGAAAGTCAAATAAAAAATTATTTTATCTTTAATTATGATCATGATTTCTGGTTATGTTAGGCCAGCAGAGAACACCTTGCTGGCCCTGACGGAGTAACGGTCCAGTGGGAGAAGGAGACTGCACGGCGACAGGGACGTTGTTAGCTTGCAGCGTGTTTATTAAAGTATATAAAGTGAGTGTGTGACTAATCCTTATGTATACAGTGTGACTATGTGGAGCAATTATATGTGGAGTGTTACCGGGTGGTGTTGAAGGTGGGTGTTGAGATCGGTGCAGAAGTCCAGAAAGGGCAAGGCAGGCTCAGAGGTCCGGTGACAGGCAGGTGGTCAGGGGCTGAAGCGGGGCGTCGTTGTCCGAGGGCAGGCGTGAGATCGAGATCCGAGAAGGCAGCAGGAAGTCCAGAGGGAACCTGGGGAGACGAGACACACAGCTCGAAACCAGGGCTGCCAGATGACGACACAAGACAAGACACAATGAGCACAATGGAGGGGAAACACAAAGAGTGAGGAAGCACATAGGCAAGGAAGCTAGAGACGTGTAAGGCTTACTGTACTGGCACAAGTATCTACAAGCGCCTACGTTCTGGCACTGGAACGCAGGGCGCGCTGGCTTATGAAGGCAGGGATCTCATCAGCGTCAGGTGTGTTGATTGTAGGGTGAGAGCAGCCGCAAAGGACAGGAACGCCCGTGGATGTGTCCCGAGGTGGCAGTTGTTTGATTCATAATACCCGCCAGTGAATAGGAATCCCCACAATAAACAGACCTCACGTACAAACAAATGTCTTCACTTAAATGCCAAAACTCACGGATAAACAAATAAACATGGTAGAGATTGGATAGCTTTTGACAAATAAAATTAATACTTTTGAGCATATCGATGCTAGATTGTTCTTATGGTCCTCACATCCTTTGATAACCGGGGTCATGATAAGCTGTGACAGATCCAGATAAAAGTGCACATATTAAAGTTAAAGTTAAAGTACCAATAATAGTCACACACGCACTAGGCGTTGTGAAATTACCCTCTGCATCTGACCCATCCTCTTGATCCACTACCTAAGGCAGGGGTAGGGAACCTATGGCTTTAGAGCCAGATGTGGCTCTTTTGATGACTGCATCTGGCTCTCAGATAAATCTTACCTGACAATGCTTAACATGGTAAGTAATTAATAATCACCAGAGGTGTGGACTCGAGTCACATGACTTTGACTCTAGTCAGACTCGAGTCATGAATTTGATGACTTTAGACTGACTCGACTTGACAAAATGTAAAGAGACTTGCAACTCGACTTAGACTTTAACATCAATGACTTGTGACTTGACTTGGACTTCAGCCTTTTGACTTGACATGACTTGCTACTTTCCCCGAAACCCAAAGATTAAAAAGTTATTCAGGAGCGCTCCGTATCTTTCATTTTGTACTTGTGTCTGTCTGCGTGTTGTTCCTGACAGCTTGTATGCTCTCAGTACAACAGCCAATCAAATTAGTACTGTTGTTTTGGTCCCACAGCACTCATCCAATCAAATTGCAGGAAAACCAAGGAAGAATAATTCTCAAACAGCGCGCCATTGAGATAAAAATATGCCAAAGTTGGTTCCGTTCGGGTTTAAAAACTACGACTTGGTCAACAAAAAACGAATTGCCTTATGCAAAATATGCAGTTCGAATATCTGGACGCAACAACTTCCAATTTCGTTTGACATTTGAAGTTGCACAAAGAAGGGTACGTTTTGATTTAAGCTAAAGTTTATTGGCTGAGTAATGTTACTTTTATTGGCTGTGTAGTTAAATGAGTGAGGCTGTAAACTCATTGCTAACGTTATAACCATAAACATCTTATAAGTAGACGCAGGATAGAGCGCTTCTGCTACTGGCGCTGAGGAGACGAGACGTGCGGCCGCCATCTTGGAGTGGTGATCCGTGTTTATTCTGTAAAGCAATGAGTTAAATGTTTAAAATGACTGGTTGATAATGCTAATATGAATTGCAATGTCAGCACTATTTTTTTTCCTGCATTTTCAAATCCACTTGGTTTTAATAAATAAATACAGCATTTTAAAAACATACACAATCTGTGTAAATTTATTAGTCTGTGATTAAAATGACTTGAAAGGACTCGAAACTCAAAATGCAGGGCTTGGGACTTGACTTGAGACTTTCTAGTCTTGACTTTGGACTTGACTCGGGACTTGCCTGTTTTGACTCGGGACTTGACTCGAGACTTGAGGGCAAAGACTTGAGACTTACTTGTGACTTGCAAAACAAGTTATTTTTAACACTGTGATTATTAATCACAGTGTTAAAAATAACGTTCAAATTATAAAACATTGTCGTGCTTTTGTGAAGTGAATTATATTTATATAGCGCTTTTCTCTAGTGACTCAAAGCGCTTTACATAGTGAAACCCAATATCTAAATCAGCGGCAACGGCAGTGACTAGGATGGCAGAAGCGGGAATCGAACCTGCAACCCTCAAGTTGCTGGCACAGCCGCTCTACCAACTGAGCTATGCCGTTGTGTCCTTGGGCAAGACACTTTACCCACCTGCTCCCAGTGCCACCCACACTGGTTTATAATCCAACCTTTTGTTTCCTATCGCACCTGTTGAAGATGTCGCATTAATGGTAAGAAGTATTATATTTATTATTGGTTAACTTTAGAATAACAATGTTATTAAAAAGAATAAGAGACTTATTATACTCTAAAAATGTTGGTCCTACTTAAAAATGCACGCATTTAGTTGTATTCGGTGTTAAAAAATATTATATGGCTCTCAGCCAAAAAGATTCCCGACCCTTGACATATGGGGTGAGGGGAGCAGTGAGCAGGAGCGGTGGCCATGCCCGAGAATCCTTTTGGTGATAAGTATGCATTTTCAAGTATCGCCGGACATCTGGATGTGTGGATCAGATGTGTTGCCAAACAAAAAAAGTGTCATGGCACAATGCTGCCCCCTACAAGCCCGTAGTGTAACTGTGACGTGTTGGTGTTGCCATGACCCTGCTGGTGTGTTCCAGGTGTGGGGCGACGAGCAGTCCAAGATGATCTGCAACACCAAGCAGCCCGGCTGCAAGAACGTGTGCTACGACCACGCCTTCCCCATCTCCCACATCCGCTTCTGGGTCCTGCAGATCATCTTCGTGTCCACGCCCACGCTCATCTACCTGGGCCACGTCATGCACGTCATCCACAAGGAGAACAAGCTGAGGGAGGCCATGAGGACCCCAACCGGCGGCGTGGTCAAGTCCCCCAAGTACTCGGACGAGAAGGGCCAGGTGAAGATCAAAGGCGACCTGCTGGGGAACTACATGACGTCCATCTTCTTCCGCATCTTGCTGGAGATGGCCTTCATCGTGGGCCAGTACTACCTGTACGGCTTCATTATGGACCCCAGGATCGAGTGCTCGCGGAAACCGTGCCCCTTCACAGTTGAGTGCTACATGTCGCGGCCCACCGAGAAGACCATCTTCATCATCTTCATGCTGGTCATGTCCTGCGTCTCCGTGCTGCTCAACGTGGTGGAGATTTTCTACCTGGCGTGTTCTCGCAGCGCCAGGCGGAAGGCCAAAGTGGGCGCCCTCGCTCTGCGCTCCCCCATGAACGGCGACCGTTACACTAAAGCCTGAAGAAGAGACGAAAACGTTCAAGAACTTTGACTTTTTTTTATGAGAAAACTGGATATAAAGCACTAATGTTGGCTTGTTTAATACGTTTTATGGAGATGATGCTGTCATTTAATGCTAAACCTCCACTCGTTATTTGTATTAAACAACATAAAGAAATATGAGCCACCTTTTTCAATGACACATATTTTAATCTGTTATTTATTGCATCCTAAAAGAATATTTATCATAGGAGAAAAATAAATTGCACTATTAAGAAATATTTCTAAAAATCTTGTACAATTACAAAAAATGTTTGTATTACTGGAAATGTTAATAAATCAATGTCATTTTATAACAACCATATTTTTTCAGAAAAAAATACCATCTCGCTTCTCTCTCAGGCTATTAATTATAATCACCACTTTGCAAAAATCTAAGTATGTAGGAAGCAGACTCAAAATAATAAACAAAGGAGAGAGATAAGTCTTGCTCACACACACACAAGCGAACGCACAAGCACCCAATCCTGATGGATCATGAAATCAATGTGATCGCTCCTTCCAGTTATTAATAATACCTACCACCTTACATTCATCCATCCAGTTTCTTGTCCCTCTAGGGGGCTGGGCCGATAAACAGACAGCTTGTCTGATAAAAATAAGCAGCCTGAGCAAACAGACTCAAAAAATACACAAAGTGAAAAATTGTGATTGGCATGCTTGTGCACAAGCACACTCACGAGTGCCCATTCCGGATGTGTCATAAAATCAATGTGATTACTTCTCCCGCCAGTTAATGATAATCACATCCTTCTCTGATATAAATAAGCAGAAAAGCTCAACATATTGAACCAAAAAAACGAAACTTTAGTTTGTTCGCTCATGCACAAGTACAGTCACGAGCACCAGAATGTACCATACAATAAATATAATTGCTCCTCCCACCAGTTGTTATTGATAACCACCACATTGTCTAACACAAATAGGCATATAACAGACTCAAAACAACACAAAAAGACCAGAGGCCAGGCTTGCTCATGCACGAGCAACTGACCTGGAAGTATCCCAAAATGTGTAATTTGTCGCGGCGCGGGGCTGCGGTAGTTGTTACCCCAACTACAACCTGTCGGGAGTAAATCCTGACAATGTGATCGCTCCTCCCGCAAGTTATTAATGATTACCAACACCTTGCCCAATTAAGTTAATCAGAAAACAGGCTCAAAATAATGCTCAATATGGTTGGCTCGCTCACACACAAGAACTTGCACGAGGGCCCATCCTGGATCTATCATCAATGCGATCGCTCCTCCCCCCAGTTGTTAAAGATTTCAGCCACATTGTGCAATATAAATGTACACAAATATACACAAGATTTAGAATTTTTAGGAGAAATTTTGTAAAATATACTAATTGTTCTACAGAAGTTAAAATATCACCAAATAGAGTCGTAATATTATAATATTCCATCCATCCATCCATCCATTTTCTACCGCTTATTCCCTTTTTGGGGAGGCGGGGGGGTGCTGGCGCCTATCTCAGCTACAATCAGGCGGAAGGTGGGGTACACCCTGCACAAGTCACCATCTTATCGCAGGGCCAACACAGACAGACAGACATCATTCACACTCACATTCACACACTAGATTTAAATAAAGAATAATATTTTGTAAAAATAGTTTCTATGTTTGTGTTTTCTGGCTTTTGTTCATAACCTCAAAATAATTTCTGTTCAGTGTAAAAAAAAAAAAAAAAAAACATATTTGTTGGTGTTTATCCTCATCACTTTTTGTATTGATCCTTAGAGGAGCCATATGTAATAATTTCATGTCAAGTCATCATTAAATGGCCCTGATATGATAAAAAGGCATTAATAAATAATTTTATTTTCGAATACCTCTCTAACTGATAACAGTAGTTCAGCCGTGACATGTTCAATTCATAATTTGATTTACAGCCCCAAAATCTTGTTATTGTTTTAATGTCGATGTCCCGCCCTCTATGGTTTGAACGATTATAAAATCAGTGAGTGTGTCACATCCGGGTTGCTAGTCATGCACCGCCCTCTTTGTCTGGCAATTGCCACTGGTAAAGTTATTAAACATGTCAGACCTTAGTAAATCTAAAAGTTGTCGTTACGATTCTCAATTTATTCATGACAAAGCCAGGAACAAAACGAGGATTTGTATCGAGGATGCCTTTGAAAGATGGAAACGAGTGAAGGCGGAGAATATTTTTTCATCTGATGCCAAACTTGCTAATTTCCTCCTTGATATGTAAGTAAAGAATTTACATTTTCTTGTTACTTGTAATAAATGGAAACTGACATTTTGTATGCAAACTATATTGTCCAATATAGTTTATGATTTTGTCTAACAAAACTAGTATGTTCGTGCAACGAATGCTTAGCATGCTAGCCCGGTCAATGGGAGCATACATACGGCGGAAATAAATGCCCCTTAGCCTGTATGTCGATGTGTAATTGTATTGACAGGGCAAAATATATTTTCGACAAATAAAACCTATGTGGATATGGGTAGTGTCAGTGCCTATTTTGTTCTCAATATGCTGATACGCTGAGGAAATGGGTTCCAACATTAGCACGGCTGTCATGGCAATGTAAAACGTATAGAGACAGTCAAATCACATAATAAAATAATTCCTCAATTGGGTTTTCATATTGTGGACTACATGTACCAAGTGATATGGTAACCTAAAATGTTTGAAACAGTATCCTATAGGCATACCGAGGGAAAATGTCTTCCCTTTAGTTTTTGGGCGTACTTCATCGAGTCGCGTGACTATAGTTGTGTTTAATGGCCATGTCGGCAGGAGAGTCAGGTGACTAGTTGTGTTTGGTGGCCATGTTGGAAGGAAAAGCACAATATAAAATTAATGCACCATGTTGATTCCAACATTTAGAGTTTACTACACATTGGACTCACAAATATTGAAAGATACAACACAAAACTAACGAGTTAAACATAACCAATTTGTATAATGCACCTGCCATTTTTAATTGTATAGTTAGCCATAAGAATGTCAACATTTCCAGATTTTACAGTATTTGGAATGAACTCATTAGCTTTCTGTGTTAATCTGACATTTCTCCTCCCTGGGTGGTGAGACTCCTGACATTAGATGTGTAAGTAATAATAATAATGATGATGGATTAGATTCTATATCGTGCTTTTCTATTGTTAGATACTCAAAGCGTTCACAGAGAAGTGGGAACCCATCATTCATTCACACCTGGTGGTGGTAAGCTACATCTGTAGCCACAGCTGCCCTGGGGTAGACTGACGGAAGCAAGGCTGCCAGTTTACGCCTACGGCCCCTCCGACCACCACCTATCATTCATTCATCATTCATTCACCAGTGTGAGCGGCACCAGGGCCAAGGGTGAAGTGTCCTGCCCATGGACACAACGTCAGTGATTTGGATGTCAAGAGGCGGGGAGCTAACCTGCAACCCTCAGATTCCTGGCACGGCCGCTCCCCCCACTACCCCATTCCGCCCCTAAGTGGGACAGTATTGACCAGGCCTGGGCAATTATTTTGACTCGGGGGGGCCAAATTTTGAGAAAAAAATGTGTCTGGTGACCGGTATATTTATTTTTAGGAACACTAATAAAAAACTTCAGAATAATGTCTGATTAAATGCTAAAAATGTTGTGACAGACCGCCTTAAAAAATTTAATGGAATTTTAAAATGTTCTATAAACGATAAAACACTGAATATTGACAACATATGAACGTCACAACCCTTCTCGATTGACATAATTTACAATCAAGCGAAACGCAACAAAAATGCTAAAGGGTAAAAAGAACCCCACCTACATTCTGATACATCACTAAGCTTTAGAACTTTGTTGTAAACATTTCCTTCCGCATCTGTCCACGACACCCGGATTTCAGGCTGGCCGCTCTGGAAAAACTCTGTGGAAACATTCCCCACCCACACTGCTTGTTGCCTCGTCTGAGCTGCTGTGACATAGATTACCATTGTAACGAATTAAATTACCATAGTAACTAGTATATAGAGCAAAAGCACAGATTCCAACCATTGAAATACTTTGTATCGTTCAAGACTTACGGTCATTTGAAAACATCACTGCACATCATAATGGCAGCTACACTATCCATCTTAAAGATCTAAAAAAAATTATTTAGGAATGCCCGGCGGGCCAGATTGATAAGCTTAACGGGCCGCAGGTGGACCCCGGGCCTTAATTTGCCTCAGGACTGGTATTGACAGTCAGAAATGTAATCAAAAGTGAGATGGCATCAGATGTGTGAGTGGGAGAAGCAGAGTTGCAATAGGTTCATAGAAGATTCCCTAGGAACTGCTCGGGGTCATTATGCACCCCACTTGTGAAAGAGTGGGTGGTGATACAAAAAACTGCAGTTCCTTAATAATAATGAAAAATAATAATGGCCTCATGCCAAAAACATGTTTAATGAGGAATACCAGTAAAATTAAATAATAAAAACGTATTTTTTAAATCTTTTAATTGGGGTCATTATCGAAGGGTTCATTAAAGTGGAGAAAAGAAATCTGCATTCTTTTTAGGCGGGGATGTACTGTACTACACATACCACTAGAGGGCAGCAAAGATTGGATTTACATTCACAAATAAATAGATGGCGTGACATTATCAACTGGAGATTATACAACAAACGAATAACACAAGAACAATAGTGCATATTAAATATTTTAACAAAATAATTTAAATACTTTTAAAAGTACAATAGATGTACTCATTATCATGCAAAAGTTTAAGATGTCAAAATAAAAAAGTTTGTTCAAGCTGCTGTTTCTATTTCTATGACAAAAGTCAAAAGGAGCAGAAAGATGTTTGGATTAAATATCAAAGAAGTTGAAGTTGTCCTGGAATACAAAAATAAAAGAACGTGTGTAGATATTGCATAATGACAAATGAAAACAACATCACACGGAGGAACAAGGCCAAGTCTCCATCTTGTCGCCTGTATTTCATATTAAAGTTTTGTCTGGCAGTGAATGTTTTTCTCGTCCATCGCCACCATTTCTTTGGGCTTGTCCTCCACTTCCGGCGTGGGATTCTTGTGGTGGTGGTACTCCACCACGGGGTAGGTGACCATCGTGAGCAGCAGGACGGACAGCAGGATGTAGAGCTTGTACTCCAGGCACAGGAAGGTACTGTAGGCGAAGGCGATGACGAAGCCCAGAGACTCCCACATGCGGTAGTTGGCGAAGGCTGCCTCGCTCGCTTGGGGAAATAGGATGCCGTACAAAGCTGTTTCGAAAAAACATCCACACCTTATTAGCCGGGTGTTCGCCGTGAAGATGTGAACACCCGAGAGGCTTACCGTTGGTCTGAGTCTGCCACACAGCGTCAGCCATCCCCCACAGAGCAGGAAACACAAAGAACACCCACAACTGGTCAGGGTGAGGCCTCCAGAACAAGAGGGCGATGATGCAGGCGAAGTTGGCCACGGCGGCTACAAATGAGCTGACAATTATTACAAAATCGTTTAATATCGAATCAATGATTCCGTTACCCAGGAGGAAGAGCGCCGTCCTCCCAGTTTTGCGAGCGAGTCTCCCGAAGAGGAAGGAGAAAAGGGAATTGGACGCTCCGAAACACATCATCACGAAGCCCACGTAGTGAATGCCCAGAGCGCACGTCACGTAATTCTTCAAGGAGAAAACACTCACGTTCAGATTGACACAAACAACAACACACTGTGATTTATCCACATCGTAAGTGTTCCACCTGATAGTTTTGAACAATAATCACCACTTTAGTGATGTCCGATAATTACGGACTGCTGATATTATCGGCCAATAAATGCTTTAAAATTTAACACCGGAAATTATTGGTATCTGTTTCAAAAAGTAACATTTTTATGATATTTTAAAACGCCGCTGTACAGAGTGGTACACGGACGTAGGGGAGAAGTACAGAGCGCCAATAAACCTTGAAGGCACTGCCTTTGCCGGCCCAGTCACATAATATCTACGACTTTTCAAACATACAAGTGAATGCAAGCCTTGCATTCACTTGTGTGTTTGAAAAGCCGTAGATCAACAGCTGGTCAACAGCCACACAGGTCACACAGAGGGTGGCCGTATAAACAACTTTAACACTGTTACAAATATGCGCCACACTGTAAAGCCACACCAAACAAGAATGACAAACACATTTCAGGAAAACATCTGCACCGTAACACTATATAAACACAACAGAACAAATACCCAGAACCCCTTGCAGCACTAACTCTTCCGGGACGCTACAATATACACTCCCCGCTACTCCCTAATCCCCCACCTCACCCCCCCAACCCTGCCCACCTCAACCCCCTCATGCTCTCTCAGGGAGAGAATGTCCCAAATTCCAAGCTGCTGTTTTGAGGCATGTAGAAAAAAATAATGCACTTTGTGACTTCAATAATAAATATGGCAGTGCCATGTTGGCATTTTTTTCCATAACTTGAGTTGATTTATTTTGGAAAACCTTGTTACATTGTTTAATGCATCCAGCAGGGCATCACAACAAAAATAGGCATAATAATGTGTTAATTCCACGACTGTATATATCGGTATAATAACCACCACAAAAGACTCAATCAAAAATAATCCACAAGGTCTACAACCAAGGTATGCTTACATACACGGACTGTATGCATAAACGTGTCATAGAATTAAAGGTGCCATATGTAATAATTAAATGTCAAGTCATCATTAAATGGCCCTGATATGTCTAAATGCATTAATAAATCATGTTCTTTTCGAATACCTCTATAACTGGTAACATTAGTTTAGACGGATATGCTCATTTCAAAATTAGATTTACCGCCCCGAAATATTGTTATTGTTTTCATTTCGATGCCCCGCCCTCCAACCTTTCAATCAATCAATCATCAATCAAAGTTTATATATAAAAACCAAAGTTTAAATAATAATCAGAGCTGAAGTGCTCTGATATAAACTGAATTTATACATAGCCCTAAATCACTAATGTCTCAAAGGGCTGCACAAGCCACAACGAGCCCAATTAAAAAGCCTGTGAGTGTGTCGCACCCAGATTGCCGGTTAGGCACGGCCCTCTTCGTCTAGCTACTGCCACTGGTAAAGTTACTAAACATGTCAGACCTTAGTAAATCTAAAAGACGTCGTTACAATTCCCAACTTAGTCATTACAAAGCCAGGAACAAAAGGAGGATTTGTATCGGGGATGAAAGATGGAGGTGATTGAAGGCGGAGAAGGTTTTTTCATCCGACGCCAAACTTGCCAATTTCCTCCTTGATTGGAAAGTCAGGCATTTACGTTTTCTTATTACTTGTAATAAATGGAAATGGATATTTTGTATGTAAACTATATTATCCAATACTGTCTATGATCTTTTCTAAGTAAACTAGCATGTTCGTGCAACGAATGCAACGAGTGTGATGGTACTTAGATCCTAGTGTAATGCCTAGCATGCTAGCCCGATCAATGACACATGGACAAGTTATTAACGATAACCCATGATTAATAAAAAATAAGAATAAAAAAAATACTTTTTCCTACCAAATATTAATGATAACTACTACCTTTCTTAGTTAGAAAAACATAGAAAACAGAAGCAAAACAATTTACAGTTAATTCTTCACACAACTGCCAGAATTATTGTAATCACTCCTCCTACCAGTTATCATTTATAATCATTACCTTTTTTAATGAAAAGTAACAAAATCATACTTAAATTAATACATATAGTTAATTCCTGAGGTACCTTCGCTCACGCACAAGCACAAATGCATAAATACTTGTTCTGGAATTAATGCAATCACACCTCCTGACAGCTATTTATGATAACCACTACAGTACTTTGATTAATGGAAATAAACAAAAAACAGACTTATAATAATGCACAGAATCAATACCCAAGGTACACCCACTCAAGCTAGCATGTCCTGGAAATATTGCAACCACTCCCCCCACCAGTTACTAATGATAACCACTAGGCAAAGACCAAAGGATGCTTGCTCATGCACAAGCTCATAGAATGGCCATGGCATTCATTCGATGACTCCTACCCCTAGTTCATACATGCGAACCTTGAGACCTCCAAATTCACATAACACGCCTCTACTCATCGTTGTATTTGAAAGTGCAATGCTTTGCAGCCAGGAGCACAGGTATGGGCAGCATCTATGATATTTAATCTGCACGAAAGGAGCGAGTTTAGGGTTTAATTTGTCCATCCTCGTTCTATTCTCTGTCACTATAATTCTAGACATGCTGAACACCCTGTGTGATGATGCATTGCTATGTTGCACGCACGAAAGTGCCTTCATCAAATGCACCAGAGTCTGGAATCTTCCATCTTTCCCTAGCATACCCCTTCCCTTTCGATCTGTCCTGGATTAACTGAAATTCTTGTTTCCAATCACTTTGGAATTTGCAAGCGTACTTCTTCTTCTTACCCGTCGTCGCCATGACTGTCTATTTTTCGTTCTTTTGCTTCGTCTCTGTTATGTTTTTGGACATTAGTACTTGCCGTAATTTTGAATCAATGCATGAAGGGAATCCGGAGGTTGTGTGTCAGTGTATTAGCGTACCGGCTGGAATAAAAATACAAACCCCGTTTCCATATGAGTTGGGAAATTGTGTTAGATGTAAATATAAACTGAATAAAATGATTTGCAAATCATTTTCAACCCATATTCAGTTGAATATGCTACAAAGACAACATATTTGATGTTCAAACCGAAAACCTTTTTTTTTTTTTTTTTCAAATAATCATTAACTTTAGAATTTGATGCCAGCAACACGTGACAAAGAAGTTGGGAAAGGTGGCAATAAATACTGATAAAGTTGATGAAATGCTCATTACACACTTATATGGAACATCCCACAGGTGTGCAGGCTAATTGGGAACAGTTGGGTGCCATGATTGGGTATAAAAGCAGCTTCCATGAAATGCTAAGTAATTCACAAACAAGGATTGGGCGAGGGTTACCACTTTGTAAGCAAATTGTCGAACAGTTTTAGAACAACATCTCTCAACGAGCTATTGCAAGGAATTCAGGGATTTTACCATCCATGGTCCATAAAATCATCAAAAAGTTCAGAGAATCTGGAGAAATCACTGCACGTAAGTGATGATATTACGGACTTTTGATCCCTCAGGTGGTACTGCATCAAAAACCGACATCAGTGTGTAAAGGATATCACCACATGGGAACACTTCGTAAAACCACTGTCAGTAACTACAGTTTGTCGCTACATCTGTAAGTGCAAGTTAAAACTCTACTATGCAAAGCCAAACACATTTATCAACAATATCCTGAAACGCCGCCGGCTTGGCTGGGCCCGAGATCATCTAAATGGACTGATGCAAAGTGGAAAAGTGTTATGTGGCCTGACGAGTCCACATTTCAAATTATATTTGGAAACAGAGGACATGGTGTCCTCCAGAACAAAGAGGAAAATAACTATTCGGATTGTTATAGGCGCAAAGTTGAAAAGCCAGCATCTGTGATGGTATGAGGGTGTATTAGTGCCCAAGGCATGGGTAACGTACACATATGTGAAGGCACCATTAATGCTGAAAGGTACATACACGTTTTGGAACAACATATGTTGTCATCCAAGCAACGTTAGTGTCATGGTCTAGGTCTTGGACCATGTCATATTCTGGTTTTGTTTCTGTTTTTTTATCATCCTGTGTTGTATTCGACGTCTTTGGTTCCCGGTGGCACTTCCTATTTGGTTTCTGTTGTCATGGTTACTCATTTAGTGTCACCTTTTTCTTGTTTGTCGTCACGCACCTGATTTGTGATTATCTCCTTAAGACCGCCTTTGTTTGACGTTCGTTCTCGGACTATAGTTTGCTACACGCAACAAGTGACATCGCTCTTCCCGCATTGTGGTAACTATCTTTTTTCACCCTTTTAGCTTCCATGCTATTTTGTTTGTTTACTTGTCCCTAGTTTACATACTAGCGCTTTCTGTTCATTCTAGCTTCCACGCTAGTTCTGTTTGTTTCGTCTTTAGTGCCTATGTGCCAGTATTTCTGTTATTAGTTTGTTTTTGAAGTTAGGAATAAATCATCATTCCTACCTTACCGCTGTGTTCGCAAACACGCACCACGATGCCAGCCAAACATCACAGTATAATCCGAGCTAGTCAACGTTCTCTAGCAGCAGAAATAGAGGCTTTTGATGTGCATACGGGGCAGATAGTCCAAGCGATGCAGACAGGGACTTTTTGCCACACGCCAGAGTGGATCTAGGAGCCCGAACGTCTTCAGGCTTCACCCGACGCCTCTCGGCTCGCTGCGCTCCCGGTCCACACGCATCAGCGAAAGCGGAGGTCACGGAGGAAGACTTCACCTCGCGATAGTGACGCGTCAGCCCCGCCATCCCTCTTTCACGGACACAGCCACCTCCAACCCGTCCAGGACTCTTCACCCAGGTCTGGTAACTCTTTTTTTTATTCCTTATCTCACTCCTCAGGCTGGCCTGATAGTCACAGGTACTGCACCCGTGACGTCAGCCCTCTGACGTCCCCTGAACAAAGGGGAGATGAAGATTTCTTTTTAGACCATACACTCCCTCAGTCGTCCACAGGGGACGTGAATAGCTCCCGTACACTCCTTAAAGACATTTGTTTACAATCACAGTATAAGTCATTATTTTTTGAAACCCCTCCACCTGTGACTTGGCCCCCTTCCCCAGTGACTTTTCCTCCCACCATTTCTACCTCTTTCTGTTCCTCCCCCCACCCACCCCTAGAGGTAGTTGTAGACCGTGGAGAGAGCGTCTGGCATCCGCTTGTGGAGGGGGGGGCTCATGCTGGTGGCGTTCAGCCAAGCCTCTTCCTCCACAAAGACCTCCTTCGCCGGTCTTTCGTCCCATCAGACCGCAACCTCCTGTGCGTCCTCCTCCACCGGTATTCCGGCTAGCACTTCCTAGGCCGCCTCCACCTAGCACCTGCTAGACCGCCTCCACCGGCACCACGGCTAGCACCTCCTGGGCCGCCTCCACCGGCACCACGGCTAGCTGTAGCTAGTTCTAGTCCCAGTTCTAGTCCCAGTGCTAGCCCATGTCACAGTCGCATTCCTAGTCCTAGCCATAGTCAGTTTGAGTCCTGGTCCTAGTCCTAGTCATAGTCTTGTTCACAGTCTTAGTCCTTATCCTAGACCTAGCCCTAGTTCGAGTCCTGGTCCCTGTCCTTCTCCTAGTCTTAGTCATAGTCCCAGTCATAGTCATAGTCCCAGTTTTGGTCAGAGTCTTAGTCCTAGTCACAGTCGTAGTCCTCGTCATAGTTTGAGTCCAAGTCTTAGTCCGAGTCCATGTCATACTTCTGGTCCAGGTCTGGATTCCACTCCAGCACCTGACTTCATGCTGGATCCCACTCCAGCACAGGACTTCATACTGGATCCCACTACAGCACAGGACCTCATGCTGGATCCCACTCCAGCACCGGACTCAATGCTGGATTCCACCCTAGCACCTGTTCTTTGACTGATCCCAGTGCCGGCTCCTCGGCTGAGACCAGTGCCGGCTCCTCGGCTTAGACCAGTGCCGGCTCCTCGGCTGAGACTAGTGCCTGCTCCTCGGCTGGCGCTCCAAGCTCCAGCGCTGGCTTCTCCTGCTGTTCCAGCACCTGTCTCCACGGCAACGACGAAGCCATCTGCTTGGGCTACAGCACCTGCACCGTCTTCGCCTGCTGCACTTGGTCCTGCTTTGGCTGCAGTACCCGCACCTTTCTCGTCTCCTTCCTCGTCTGCAGCTTCCAAGGCTGCCAGGACGACGGCGCCGAAACGCCCACCTCCACGTCAGCCACGGGTGTGGCCTCTACGAGGTCGCCCCCCCAAGACTTTAACGGCAGCGGCGCTCCATCCGCCACCGCCACCTGGTTTGTCCTCGGTGGATTCAGGGACACGCGACCTGGCGACCTTCCACCGTGTCCTCCCTCCACCCTCCCTTCATGTTTGGACTTTTTGTGTGGGGGGATTCATACTGGGACTTTTGGGACATCTGGGATCAGTCCCTTAGGGGGAGGCTTATGTCATGGTCCAGGTCTTGGACCATGTCATATTCCGGTTTTGTTTCTGTTTTGTTATCATCCTGTGTTGTATTCGACGTCTTTAGTTCCCGGTGGCACTTCGCATTTGGTTTCTGTTGTCATGTTTACTCATTTAGTGTCACCTGTTTCTTGTTTGTCGTCGCACACCTGATTTGTGATTATCTCCTTATTTAAGACCGCCTTTGTTTGACATTTGTTCTCGGACTATACTGTAGTTTGCTACACGCAACAAGTGACATCGCTCTTCCCACATTGTGGTAACTATCTTATTTCACCCTATTAGCTTCTATGCTTTTTTGTTTGTTTACTTGTCCGTAGTTTACATACTAGCGCTTTCTGTTCATTCTAGCTTCCACGTTAGTTCTGTTTGTTTTGTCTTTAGTGCCTATGTGCCATTATTTCTGTTATTAGTTTGTTTTTGTAGTTAGGAATAAATCATCATTCCTACCTTACCGCTGTGTTCCATCTACGCTGCACCACGAGAACGCAAACACGCACCACGATGCCAGCCCCTGCTTATTTCAGCAAGACAAGTGTTAAAACAGCGCGGCTCGTAAAAAAACAGTGCGGGTACTTTCCTGGCCCGCCTGCAGTCCAGACTTGTCTCGCATCGAAAATGTGTGGCGCATTATGAGGCGTAAAATACGACAGCGGAGACGCCGGACTGTTGAACGACTGAAGCTGTACATAAAACAAGAATGGAAAATAATTCCACTTTCAAAGCTTCAACAATTATTTTCCTCAGTTCCCAAACGTTTATTAAGTGTTTTTAAAAGAAAAGGTGATGTACATGTCCTTTCCCAACTACTTTGGCACATGTTGCAGCCATGAAATTCTACGTTAATTATTATTTGCAAAAAAAAATAAAGTTTATGAGTGTGAACATCATATATCTTGCCTTGTAGTGCATTCAATTGAATATGGGTTAAAAAGGATTTGCAAATCATTGTATTCCGTTTATATTTACATCAAACACAATTCCCCAACTCATATGGAAACGGGGTTCGTAGCTCTGTGCCTGCCTATTTTATGGATTACAGATAAAGCTATGGATAAAGGACACATATATAATAGTCTCCTTGTTGTGTGTGCAGTTGCGCACTGAGTTCCAAAAGCCGTAGATGTTATAACGTGACTGGGCCGGCACGCTGTTTATAAGGAGGAAAAGCAGGCATTACGACAGGCTGTCCTCATTCAAATCCAACTGGGAATTGGGAAAAATTTTGGAGAATGGTTGTTCCGGGGAGAGGCACTGAAATTCGGGAGTCTGCCGGAAAATTCAGGAGGGTTGGCAAATATGCCCTATTTTTAATGATAACCACCACCTTGCACAGAAGCATGAACCCTATGTCAAAATGATGGTCCATGTTGAGCACATTTAATAATATAAACAGCAAAGCCATGTGAATATCTTACGCAGTGACGTCATGTGCCTGCGTGCACTGAAATGGTATTGTAAACATACGCAGAATAAACAGTGCAGTAAGTTCCTGGACCAAAGAAAGAATGGCGGTTTGTTTATTTCCTCCCGTGAATATAAAGTGCTAGTTAACCATATTGGTGACTGTCAAAACGTTAGACTGCTGCAGTAATGAGTAATGCTACAGTCCACATCAGGGCAGTAGCAGTACCTTGGTGTACTCCCCAGATAGGAAACTCTGCTCGAAGCCGCTGTACATGGTGAGCGGGATGAGCATCAGCAGCCTCCAGTCCTTCAGCAGGCGGAAGGTGGCCAGGAAGGTGTGGCAGAAAGGTTCCCGGTTGCCACGGAACTCGCTGGTCTGCTCCCGGTCGATGTTATCCAGAAAGATGGCCACGATTAGCATGGCCAGCACGCCCACACCTATAAAATGTCAAGAAAATAATTTTTAGGAACTCAACCACAACTCTGAAAACAACACAATTGCACATAACTGTTGAATAGCTTTTTTAAAGTTTTGATTACATAGGAGATATTTCCTTTGTCAAGTGTATCCCGATAACGCAGACCGATAAGATAAGAGTCTCATAAAATAATCATGTTGATGATGACGCTTTGTTAGTGTTGCCAGGAAACAACTAAATGTGTTTACCTAAGAATTTAGCATTGGTTCCTATTTTTGAAACTTACAGCATTCCAATCCAATCAATCCACTTTATTTGTATAGCACATTTAAACAACATAAATGTTTCCAAAGTGCTGCACAACAAAATTAAAAACAATATTCAAATATCCTTAGCTCCACCATGTCATGTTCGGTGGTCTGTATTATGTTTTTTATTTTCAATCTAAGCAACCTTCGGTTCCTGTTTTTTGTGCACCCTTGTTTGTTTAAGTTACCATGGTTACTTATTATTTCCACCTGCTTATGATTAGTGTTCACTCGCTCACGTGCTTCCTGAGCACTAATCAGAGACATTATTTAAACCTGCCTTGCCCTCCTGTGGGTGCTGGAGTATTGTTTGATGTTTGCTGTTTGCCGTGCACTGCCTTTTTTTTGGAAGCTGAGAGATATTCCCTGGATCCCGACTCCTGTCCCTGTTTGGTGTTTTCCGGTTTGTGTTTTCCTTGCCTTATTTTTAGAACATTAAAACCATGTTTTCATTTTCCAAGCCTGTCAATCTCTGCATCTTGGGGTTCGTCACCAACACCATGTGTCACACCAATGACTGAATAAAAAATAAAACCAATATAAAAAAAAAAAAAAACAACAACACTGAAAACTTGCCAACCTTGAGACCTCAGAATTTTGGGAGGTGGGGGCCGTGGTCGGGGGTGGGGCAGAGGCGTGGTTGGGGCGGGGGCGTGGTTAACATGGAGTAGTATATTTACAGCTAATTCACCAACTCGAGTATTTCATATATATTTCATATATATATATATATATATATATATATATATATATATATATATATATATATATATATATGTATGAAATACTTGACTTTCAGTGAATTCTAGCTTCATATATTTATTTTGTTATGAAAATAAATAAATAAAAATTGCCAAAAATGAAAAAAACTAAGCTTTTACAAATAAGAACAAGAAATAATTACTTATTTCTGTTTAATTTATAATTTGAGCCCGAAATATTTTTTTTTTTAGTACTTTAGTTTGAAAAATGACCGCATTCTCTCGGTTATATCTTGGTCACATGAGCGGCAAAATTTAACCTTGCTAGCAAAATGAGTAAAAAACAGACGTCTTTGGAAAGTTTCTTTGTGAAGGGGAAAAGGCACAGTGAAGAGAAAGAAGAACAGCCTACGACTTCCGACAAAAATAAAGCTTTTAACAGACAATACCAGGAGTCCTATTTCAACTATGGATTTATCGCAACAGGTGATTCCCACGCACCGAGCCCGCTCTGCATAATATGTGGCGAGCAGCTCTCTAATGAAGCAATGAAGCCTTCAAAACTGCTTCGCCGCTTAGAGACCAAGCACCCTGGATTAAAAAACAAGCCCCTGGAGTATTTTGAAAGAAAAAAAACTTGAACATGAAAAACAGAAGAAATTACTGAGGGACAACACATCAGTAGATGAGAATGCACTGAGAGCTTACCATGAATTGATTAACATGGACCCCGACATAAACAACTTAAAAAACGTATTCGGGTGTTACCATTTATTGGTCAATTGTACGGAATATGTACTGAACTGTGCAATCTACTAATAAAAGTATCAATCAATTAATCAAAATCGTACTTAGTGGCTAATCATATTGCTAAGGTGAGTGAGAGGAGAGCTTGTGAGTCCACTTGTGCACACAAACATGCAGGAGGCTTATCTGACGGTTCAAATAGACAACTTTATTTTAGCTGTTGAAAAATAGCATTCATAATAACAGTAATGTGGAATTGGTGGTTGTTCTCATTTATATATTTTTCCACGTAATTTTTTGATTTATGTAATGGGCAGAGAGGAAGTTACCAGAGACTTTGATGTTATACCCATGTTATGTTGTTGGCGCAAAATGCTAATAAAGGTTCATATGAGTACACAGTGGATTCACGTTTATTATTTTACTTTTTTCATGACAAAAAAAAAAAAGCATGGCTGTAACTTCCTCCATCTTCTGCTTGTCTCCTTGTGTGTGCAGTTTTTCATTAAAATCCCTAGATGTTGTAACGTGATTGGGCAGGCAAGCTGTTTATATAGTGGGAAAGCGGACGTGAAAACAGGCTGTCCACAATCATGTCCGCATGGAGCTGGAGGGGCCGTGGCCTCCAGCTCCCGCTGAATTTCGGGAGATTTTCGGGAGAAAATTTCTTCCGGGAGGTTTTCGGGAGAGGCGCTGAATTTCGGGAGTCTCCCGGAAAATCCGGAAGAGTTGGCAAGTATGCACGTAGTGTTAAAAGCCAATGAATAAAGGTGGGTCTTAAGACGAGACTTAAAACACTCCACTGTGGGAGCAGTTCTAACATGGAGGGGCAGAGTGTTCCAGAGCTTAGGGCCGACCACAGCGAAGGCCATGTCCCCCGTAGTTTTAAGTCTGGTCTTGGGCACCACGAGCTGGAGCTGGCTCTCGGACCTCAGAACACGCGCAGGAGTGTAAATTTGGATGAGGTCCGAGATATAATGAGGTGCTAGTTCATGTAATGCTTTAAAAACAAAGAGCAAGGTTTTAAAATCAATTTTAAAATGAACAGGAAGCCAATGCAGATTCTGAATAATTGGGGTTATGTGCTCGCGTTTCCTGGCTCCTGTTAAAAGTAGTGCTGCCGCGTTCTGGACTAACTGCAACCGGGTGAGAGCTTTTGGGCTAATGCCAGCATAAAGTGCATTGCAGTAGTCCAGAGGACTTGATATAAAAGCATGCACGACTTGTTCAAAAAGGTTAAAAGATAAAAACGGTTTTACCTTTGCTAAAAGGCGAAGATGATAGAAACACAATTTGGATATTTTGGATTGTTGTGTTTACCTGTATTCTACAGTCATTTTGCTATTATTATCCACTTACCTAACATCGTTTTTTGTGAGTAACCTGTTCCAGAAGGCCAAAGATCGATTAGTACAAAAACCAAAGCATTTTTCCTCCCAAACAATTGACGTAAACTATAGTTAACTATAGGTTTGAGAGAAAAATTAATACAGGGATAAATGGACATTTAACATCACTTTTACCATAACTAAAGACTTTTATTTGCGAAGTCTGTGAAAACGCCTAATTTCTATTTTGCCATGAGTTATTTCTTGAATTCAACAGGGTTTCTCACCCTATTTATCAAAGTGATGGCCCTCTCAAATTTATTTGGCTTCATTGTGCATGGCTGTCAAACTCAATAAAACAACAATGTTTTGGTAGTCTTTCTTCAGGCACTTAATTCCTCAGATTGTTGTTCCACCGATCAGTTGTCACGCACAATGTTTGTACCATAACCAAAACGGTATAATAAAATCGGGGCAATTTGAAATTTGAAAACCAGATTACAAGAAAAGTCGGGCGTACAAAGGCTGAGTTACCACTTCAAAAAATGACTACAAAATTAAATAGTGCACATTTCTATCACAAATGACAGGTTACCAAAGAGCCATTACCGATGTAGCAGCCGACGAGGGTAAACACCAGCTCCTGCGCAGGCCTGGTAGTGGTGCTGTTGGACGTGATGTTGAGCCCGCAGTCAGCCGCCCCGCAGAACTGCAGCTTCTCCTCTGAGATGTGAGCTGTGGCAAACATTCAACATGCTTTTATTCCTATCCATAGATCCATTTTCTACTGCTTGTCCCATTCGGGGCCGCGGGAGGTGCTGGAGCCTATGATAATGTATGATGACAGCATGTGTAAACACACTAGTAGTCATGTGACCTTACTTCGCATGTCTGCTATCATCAGGTCTGATAAGACCAAGAGCACCAACACTGTAAAGTCATCACACAGAACTCTTAAAACCGAACCACTTAGACCTTGCCCAGTTATGAACGTGTGCTTCAAGGGTTGGTCGCAAAAGGCCTAAAATGTCATTAATTAACTTTTAAAGGAAGACGTGGTAAAGGTTTGATCGGGCAAAGCAATACTTTGGTTGTGTTTGTCTAAGTCTCCACCCTCAGGGGACAAAGGTTGACTTTTTTGTCCATTCAATCATTTTTTACTGTATTTTGGCCCTAATTTTTGTGTTACTCTATTAAACATGTTTTTTTTGAAGAGTGTTTTGGATTCTTTTTAGTCTTTTAACTTTTTCCTGGTGAAATCACTCGATCATCTCCCGCCTTAAGCAAGAATACCAAACATCTTATGTTTATTTATTTATTTAGTTCAACCCTAGTGAGGATAAGTGGTATAAGAAATGGATGGATGGATAAATTACCCTTTGAAGGCACCACCACATCATTTAAGTGGATCGTTTAAATTAGCCCAGAACATAATTTAAGGTGGCCCAAAACATCATTTAAAATGAAATTTCTACAATATCTACTCGTCACCTTGACTTACGATTGGAAAGCAAATTCCCGAATGAGACAAACACCTAGAAAAATGATGGATAGATGGATGGATTCATTGTTAGGTGCAACCCTCTGAGGGCAGCCATAATTGTGATGTGACCCTCAATAAAAAAAAGATTTTGACACCCCTGATGTTTTGCGAAGTTAGAAATAAATTGGTGAAACAAAGTGAAATTATTATTGAACAAAAACAGTTGAAAAAAAAAATCATCCAAACCCAGCAGACACAAGACATTGATACAACGTTGATTATACTTACATGTGTTGTGATCCGGTTCCGGATCACATCTTGTGTTCATGTCATATCCTATTTTGTTTACTTCTGGATTCTGCTGATCCCTTTATTAGCACACTTCCTTGTTTACATTCGTCACCATGGCTACTTAATTACGCCTCCCGCACGCACTCCGGTCACACACCTGTTTGTAATTATATTCTTTGTATTTAAGCCCACCTACTGCCTGAGTTCTGCCTGGTTGGTTCATTTGCTCATGCAACAGTTACGTGAGTTATAATCTCATTGTATGTACTCTGCTAACTTTTAGCTTAGCTTTCCGCGCGCTCGGCTCGCGCTCCTTTGGACTCGAGAACTCTACCCTTGCTAACATTAGCATTTAGCTTTCTGTGCGTTGGCACACCTGTTCTTCCCTCGTTGTACAAGTGTTCTTTTGTTGTATTTATAATTAAAACTTGCTCCTACCTTCACTCCTGCCCGCTCCGGTCCTTTGGCATCGAGAGGTCGACACCTCCGCGCATCGCCGTGCGTTCCCCACGTAACAACATGTCCTTTAAAACTGACTTCGAAACAATGTTGAAAAATAGTTGTGTTTGTAAATTTAGAAAACGTTGATGTCCAACGTTGGATTCACATTGTTGGTTGGGAAATTACTATATTTCAAAAGGTCAAATAAACGTCATGGCCTGACATTGAATAAATGTCGTTGAAAAGCATGTTTTTTTAAGTGAAGTGAATTATATTTATATAGCGCTTTTCTCTAGTGACTCAAAGCGCGTCACATAGTGAAACCCAATATCTAAATCACATTTAAACCAGTGTGGTTGGCACCGGGAGCCCGGGAGCAGGAGGGTAAAGTGTCTTGCCCAAGGACACAACGGCAGTGACTAGGAAGGCGGAAGCGGAGATCGAACCTGGAACCCTCAAGTTGCTGGCACGGCTGCTCTACCAACCGAGCAATACCGCCTCATACTTAAAATATTGCATATAGTTAAACTTTTTAACAGTGTATTTGGGTTGGTTGGGAAATGACCAAACATTTTATTTATTTTTTGTCCTGTCCAGCTCCTCGGGCAAATCATATTGTTGATGTACTTTTGTAGATGCCCATAAGTGTTGTACAGATTTACTTTATAAAAGTGACGTGTGGGATACTTCTCTTTTTGCCTTATTTGTGTCCGACTTTATTAAATTGATTTATATTAATGTTTGACGTAGCCGGACCGGAGCAGGAGAGGGAGGAGGGGGGGATAGTAAGAGAAAAAAAAATGAAGATATGGGGTGAAATTGAAGGGACAAAACGGGAATACGACAGAGACACAACAAGAAAGAGAAAAAAAAAGGAAGAAATAGGGTGAAATTGCAGTGACAAAACGGGGATACGACAGAGACACAACAACAAAAACAAGAGACATCAACACCTCCCCCACTAAAAGACTCCACTTCCCAAACCCGCACAAATACACCATGGCCCAAACAAGCGGGACACAGCAGCCACACCAAACAAGAGAGATGGGTTACCCCGCATCAAGCCACCGACACAGACCAACAGAACCCAGCGTCAGAACCCAACATTGATTAAATGTCATGAACAAGCATGTTCTTTCAATATTATGATTGAGTTGCTCAACGTCAGGACCTAATTCAAAAAGTTCTCGTTTTTTTTAAGGGCCTGTTGGGAAATGTTTTTACACCCTTCGAAAACGTAAGGATGTTTTGGTCCTGTTTGGATTTGGGTGAGGGGTGTAACGATTTATTTTAACAATGACTCGATTCGATATTTGTGGTTGCTGATACGATTCAAGGACGATCTCATTTTTTTAGAACGATATGATCTGAAACGATTCAGTGACTTGTAATCGATACAGTAACTTTTTAGCAAAAATAAGGACATCCAATGTGAGTGTGAAATAAATACTGGATACTGGACTCTGCAGGTGAAATTTGTTATTTCTTGTAAGAGAAGGATGGATGGATGGATGGATGGTATTATGGATACAAACAAGCAAGTAAACAACAATTAATGGCCAATGCATTCACATCTTACTTGATGTGCAACCAACACTTTAGGTTGAATTAAAGGGGAACATTATCACCAGACCTATGTAAGCGTCAATATATACCTTGATGGTGCAGAAAAAAGACCATATATTTTTTTAACAGATTTCCGAACTCTAAATGGGTGAATTTTGGCGAATTAAACGCCTTTCTGTTTATTGCTCTGGTGGCGATGACGTCAGAATGTGACGTCACCGAGGTAATACTGCCGCCATTCTCATTTTCTACACATTACACACACGGGTCTCAGCTCTGTTATTTTCCGTTTTTTCGACTATTTTTTGGAACCTTGGAGACATCATGCCTCGTCGGTGTGTTGTCGGAGGGTGTAACAACACTAACAGGGAGGGATTCAAGTTGCACCGAAGATGCGAAAGTGTCTGTCGCCAGACCCCCATTGAATGTGCTGTAGTGTCTTCACATTTGACCGGCGATGACAGACATGACACAGAGATGTATGGATAACCTGCAGATGCATTTGCAACGATAAAGTCAACGAAATCACAAAAGTGAGTTTTATTGTTGACTTATGTGCTAATCAGACCTATTTGGTTGCGGCGTGACTGCCAGCTAATCGATGCTAACATGCTACGCTAATCGATGCTAACATGCTATGCTAATCGATGCTAACATGCTATTTACCGGCGATGACGGACATGGCACATAGATGTATGGATAACCTGCAGATGCATTTGCAATGATAAAGTCAACGAAATCACAAAGGTGAGTTTTGTTGATGTTGACTTATGTGCTAATCAGACATATTTGGTCGCGGCGTGACTGCCAGCTAATCGATGCTAACATGCTATTTACCGGCGGTGCTAAAGCAGACATGGCACAGAGATGTATGGATAACCTGCAGATGCATTTGCAACTATATTACGTTTCATTCCACCCACATTTAATGCGAAAAAAACACTTACCAATCGACGGATTTAAGTTGCTCCATTATCACAAAATGCAAAAGTCCTGATCGTTTGGTCCGCACATTTTACCGGCAATGCTAACGCAGATATTCGGCCTTGCTATGGCTATGAATAGCGTCAATAGCTATTCGCTCAATAGGTTCAGTTTCTTCTTCAATACTTTCACACTCCAACCATCTGTTTCAATACATGCGTAATTTGTTGAATCGCTTAAACCGCTGAAATCAGAGTCTAAATCCGAGCTAATGTCACTATATCTTACTGTGGTATTCCAATTGTTTGTTTACATTGGCAGTACTGTATGACGTCACAGGAAAATGGATAGCGGTTTCGAAGATAGCGAAAATAAGGCACTTTAAAGCTTTATTTAGGGACATTCCGGGACCGGTAAAATTTTGAAAAAAAACTTCAAAAAATACAACAAGCCACTGGGAACTGATTTTTATTGTGTTTAACCCTTTTGAAATTGTGATAATGTTCCCCTTTAAAAAGAAGAAACCTTTTCTGAACACATTTTCAACATACAAGCAATTTTGTACAAACTACATAAACCAACATTTTAAGAGTAGATTTACTTGCTAAATAAAGTTTAAGTTAACAAAGTATCTGTTCTCCGCCTTCACGTCCCTGATGAAGGACAGCGTCTCAGGTGTGCGGAAGCATGTATGCCATCGCATCCGTGTTGATGGTCTTGGCCCCTCCCTTCCTTATTGCCACAGTCTCATTGATCCATCTTTTGTATTTTATTCTTTCTGATCAAATGACTTCTCCTTTGCGGCCAACATGAAGCCTTAGTGTAAATGTTGTTGGAACTTACACTTAATATTTTTTGTTTTAAGGGTTAATATTTTTTGTTGAAAATTATTATGGTTGTGAATTCATGTTACATTTTTGTAAATAAGACACATTGTGTTTACTATAAAAAGGGCAGTTTATTTTCTTTGTTTCACCATTATTCTCGCGAGGTTTTGGTGTAGTATTAGGGGTTGCGAGACCTGCATTCGTCCAGACATGCAAAGGACTTAGAGCCATCAGCAGCAGCAAGAACATTTGGCTAGCTGAACAAGGTATTTGTCTTATTGTGTCGAATTGGTCTGTATATTTGTGGAGTGCATTGGTTTAATTATTGTACGCTCATTTAGTTGCACAAGACTGAAATATTTGCTGCCCAAGAACCTCCGATGTGACAGGCGGCCACGAGGTAGCTATTTTGTTTAGCACTTTATTTGCCTGTGACTGAACTATGTCTAAAACGATTGTATTTCATGTCTTGTCATGTAGTTTTCACGGCATAAACCCAAGTAAGGAGCCCGTCTTTAAGAAGCCGTGCCAGTGTTGTCATTTCGGAGCCACACTTAGCGTCATGTTGCGTCGCCGTAACTTGCTCTCCGGTCACTTCCGTTGTGTCAGTCGCGTATTTTGTGGCTTAAAGTGGTCTTGCGGCTTAAAATTATTGCGTTGTGTGGTTTGTATTTTTTGTAGTTTTCGCAATTGTGCTGTATCTGAAAGTTTTTGTGTTTTAATTTACGAAAAAATTTTGAAGCGTTTGCGTATGTTATGACCTATCTTGATTATAGTAGGTATTTGCCA
Organism: Nerophis ophidion; assembly: GCF_033978795.1. Lineage (NCBI taxonomy): Eukaryota > Metazoa > Chordata > Actinopteri > Syngnathiformes > Syngnathidae > Nerophis > Nerophis ophidion. The sequence goes on along the minus strand of NC_084615.1, from coordinate 38,660,800 downwards.
CTTTTGTTTTCATAGACAGAGAAAATAGACTAAATGTTTAAAAACTTTATTTTTAAAAGTGCTTTACTTCATATAAAGTCGGACGTTTTTCAATCCAATGTTAAATTTCTTCTGGAATCAATAAAAGCGATCGATTCTATTTTATAATGATCTTGGATTGATAATTATCTTCCAGAAGGCAAACTTGCCCAGCACAGATAGAAATATTTGAAATTTGGGAATATAAATTGATCTACATGGTTATGCGCAGGTCCTTCTCCCTAAAGAAAACATGCAAAAATATAAAAAGACTAGCGTGCCGATCGCAGGAGAAGCTAAGCCAAGGAAATAGCGAGCCTGAATTTTTAGCATAAAAACAGGCAAATAAAAAACAAAGGTTAGCTCTGGAATTGTAGGAATAGAGGTCGTAACTGATGCGTGGAAGCAAATAAGCATACTTGCCAACCCTCCTGGATTTTCCGGGAGACTCCCGAAATTCAGTGCCTCTCCCGAAACCTCCCGGGACAAATTTTCTCCCGAAAATCTCCCGAAATTCATATGGAACTGAGGGCCACGCCCACTCCAGCTCCATGAGAACCTGACTCAATGTTGTGCCCCTCTTAAACAGGACAATACTGCCATCTACTGTACATAGAATAGAATGTCTGTTCTGAAGCCCACAGTAAAGAGACGTAACTTCATCAGGTCGCCTGGTTATTGACTCCAACCCAATATATTACACCGTCGACGGGCAAAATTAAGAAATACGCTTGCAAGTTCCAGAACGATTGGAAACAAGAATTTCAGTTTATCCAGGAGACTTCGAAGGGGAAAGGGTATGTTGCCTGTAAATTTTGTAGAACAGACTTCTCCATTGAACATGGCGGCCGAACGGATATTCAGCCATGAACGGTCAGCGAAGCACAAAGCGTCCACAACGCAGCATCATTCACAACCCAGTATTATGGGCCACCTCGCAAAATGGACACCCGATGGTCTATTTTCTGCTGAGACAAAGATGGCTATGCTGATAGCTGGAAGCAACATCCCGTTCTCATTTGCAGATGTCTACACCAAATCCGTGAAAGATTTTCCCGGATTTGGAGATCACTCGCCAATACGCAAAAGGCAGAACAAAGGTTACTCAAATAGTGAAAGGTAAGTGTTGTTGTTTTTTTAAGTAACTAGCAAGCACAGTACAGTTAGTAGAACAACTGTGTTTTTATTACTGTGTATTTGATAGGTGGTGTCTGAAATTCAACTATTTATTTTATTTATATATATAATAAAATAAATATATATAGCTAGAATTCACTTAAAGTCAAGTATTTCATACAATAATCAAGTTGGTGAATTGTACGCCACCCCTCTTAACCACGCCCCCCCGCCCCAACCACGCCTCCGCCCCACCCCCGACGACGACCCGCCCACCCCCCACCTCCCGAAATCGGAGGTCTCAAGGTTGGCAAGTATGCAAATAAGACTCACAGACACTGTGTGGCGAAAGACAGGAATATGTACCTCTCTGATTAGTGCCCAGGAGCAGATGAGCATCCCAAACACTAATAAGAGGCAGGTGAAACTAATCAGCAACCATAGAAACCAAAACAGAACTGAAGTAGTCAAACTAACAGAACAAAACAAGATCCATGCAACGGATCATAACAGATCAATCGTTACAACCCTACTTTGGATGTAATTAGAATCGAATTTCACCAGAGAGCTGAATCGATTTCGACTCATTGGGTGTAAAAACTATCGCAATTGAGGAGTGAAGGTTGCTGATACCAATACAAGTGGTGTGGTTGTCAAACTGCGGCCCAAGTACTACTAGTGGTACAGCAACACAAGAGATGAGAGATGCGATATCACAGTGAAAGGCACCATGAACACCCGTTACTTCATACCTATGTTGGTGTCCTGTCCAAAGATGAGCGAGGACATGAGGTTCCCCCACACGGCCGAAGACTGAAAAATGAAGAAGAAGATGCCAAAGTACTGGTTGATGACGTCTGAGCCCTTCTTGCCCTCTTTGGCCGCCTGCACGTTGCCAGAGATGGTCAGGTATGTGCACTTAGCCGACCACAGAGGAGAACCCCCCAAACCCAGGATGACCGAGGTGGGGATAAGGGTGTACCTGAGAGCAGGAGCATCTTACTGAGGCTGCGCAGTGTCTTGATTAGACGTGTTTCTTACCAGCCCGGGTAAAGGTTCCCGAAGGAGTAGGAGACGTAGCACGCCATGCCGGCCACGATGGTCCACTTACAGCCCAGGTTCTTGATCATGATGGGCGGCAGAAACATGGAGGAGATGATGATGGAGGCGTAAATGACGCTCAGTGAGGTCACGCCCATCCCCTCCTCCGCATTCAGGCTGCTCTGCAGAGGAAGAGGTTTTGGGAAGCTGGTTTAGGTCCAGAAGACAGGCTCAAACTTTGCTCTGACGCACGTGTGACTCAACATGCACGCTATTTTCAACTCAGCCACAGGGCGGGGACTCAAAGTTCCACTAGAACTGCTGTCATTTACAGCAGTGGTCCCCAACCTTTTTGTAGCTGCGGACCGGTCAACGCTTGATAATTTGTCCTGCGGCCTGGCGGGGGGGATTCTTTTTTTTTTTTCTTTTTTTTTTTCATGAAAAAGGGAGGTTTTTTTGTTTGGTGCACTAATTGTGAGTGTATATTGTGTTTTTTTGGGGTGGGTTTAAGAAAAAAAATTTATAAATAAAAAACACATTTTTAAAGTAAAAAAAAAAAATCATTAAAAATTATTCTGCGGCCCGGTGGTTGGGGACCACTGGTTTACAGGATAATTGATAAACGTCATTAAAAATAGCTCTTGCAATTGGGATAAGTCCTCAATGTAGGACACAAAATGTATATTTTGATTAAAAAAACAACCTAACATTGTTATTAATATATTTAAAATATATCTTTGTATTTTTACTATATTTAATTGACAGTAAGAAAAGGGAAATATTTAATGGATTTTTTTGATGACTCATCCGTCTCACGAAGAATATCTTCATTTAATTTAACATATCCAGTAAATGGTAGAGGTTCCATGGAAAATATATTTGTTTTTCAAAGTATTTGTTTGTAATATTTAATCAATATTGTTATATTAATTATTTACACAATATGCATATGTTACATTTGATTAATAATATATATTTTTTCTATTGTCCTAATTATTTTTAAAACTAAAATAAAGTACTATAATATAGTATTTATATATATATACATATATACATACATATATATATATATATATACATATATATATATATATATATATATATATATATATATATATATATATATATGTATATATATATATATAACATTTTAAAAAGTAATGAATAAATCGATTAACGCTGATTAAATAAAATGTGATGTAGGAGTTTTTAACAAAATTACTTTTTCTACACAAACATGAGAATTTACAGGATTAGTATGAAATACAAAAAATATATATTAAACATATACATTATATGTATTGAATAGTACATACAGTAGATACAATACTGTAAGTAGAATAAAAATATTATTCAAAAAAGAGATTAGACATTAAAAGCAGATACGAGCAAAAAAAAAAATCAAACAATTCAATGACTTTAACCATGTACATTACCAAAAAAATACATTTGTCGAGTGATATGAAGGGTTATATGTCGGTCACGTTGCCAGGCATATGGAACTATCCAGTGCTCAAGACATCATTCCGCACGATAAAACCGATGAAAACTAGGAAAAGCATGGAGGTCTACAACTTCTTTGTGTGGCTGGGTCAAGGAAATCGTTATCAAGACTCTCCTGGATAAATAAATGCATCGTTTTTGCTCGGGTCAATATTTTTGTCGATGTCGGGAACGACGACAATGGTTTGCAGGTAAAAAGGTATCTAATGCTTAAACAAAAGGCGAGTGCTGCTAAGAAAGGGCATTGAAGCTTAGGGAATTCTATGCAAAACCAAAACTGAACTTGCTGCAGAGTAAACAAAAACAGAATGCTGGACGACAGCAAAGACTTACAGCGTGTGGAGCAGACAGCGTCCACAAAGTACATCCATAAATGACATGACAATCAACAACAAAATAGGAGCGCAAGACAAGGATTAAGACACTACACACAGGAAAACACCAGAAAACTCATGACAGTACTTAGAGACAAGAGCTATAGTGATGCATGGTTGGTTATGATTTCAATTCATATCAAACAATTGCGAGAAATACTTTTTATTGTCAATATCGGTTGCTGGGTTCCATTTTTTAATGTTTTTTGCCGGTGGTTTGACTCAGAATTTTTTCTATCAAAAAAATGTGCATCGGCTCTGAAAAGGTTGAAAAACACTGGCCTAAAACAACGCAAACATAGATTATTTTTTTGTACAAATTTTTTTTCAATTATAAAAAAAGATAATTATTTTTATTCTTTTGTTTTAATTTTTTTGTTTTTTTAAAGTACCATTCATTTAAAAAAACTAATTAGAACGTGGAGATAATACAATATTGGCTATAACCATAATGATTTATCAATTAACATCAATGAAAAAAATATTATATATCAATACGTTTAAAATGTTTTATTTATCTTTATTTTGTTTATCACAGCAAAAACTAAAAGTTTTATACGCTAATGTGAACTTGTTTACGTCACTTTAAAAATGTGAAAACGTGATTATTATTATTATTATTATAGGTTGTGTATACCTGCAGGCTCTGTAGTCCTCCATAGGCAGTGAAGAGCGACAGGAAGCCGAGAGACACCACCAACACGTTCTTGAAATTGCGGCTTAACATGGCTGTTTCCCCAAAACTGAAAGACAACAAATGTTACGACAAATGTCCTTTCAAAGGAGCTTCTCTGCTGGCAAATAAAAAGCGCTTGTAAAGGTTTGTGTGTGATAAAGAGCTCTACAGATATATTTTACAGGCAACTCCTGTGAGCAAAGTCCAGCTGTGATGACACAGACATATGTACAGTTCTCACACACACACTTAAATATATATGAGTACTTGTCGTTGGGCCTCTGATTGGACACACACCAAATGACACATCATGAAAACTTTGCAGTGTGCTTCCTTCTCATCAAATGTCCTTGTATTGTTACACTGACAATTAAGTTTTCTATCACAAACCCCGTTTCCATATGAGTTGGGAAATTGTGTTAGATGTAAATATAAACGGAATACAATGATGTGCAAATCCTTTTCAACCCATATTCAGTTTAATGCACTACAAAGACAAGATATTTGATGTTCAAACTCATAAACTTTATTTTTTTTTTTTGCAAATAAGAATTTACTTAGAATTTCATGGCTGCAACACGTGCTAAAGTAGTTAGGAAAGGGCATGGGTTACATCACCTTTTCTTTTAACAACACTCAATAAACATTTGGGAACTGAGGAAAGTAATTGTTGAATCTTTGAAAGTGGAATTCTTTACCATTTTTGCTTGATGTACAGCTTAAGTTGTTCAAAAGTCTGGGGTCTTGTTGTGGTATTATATGCTTCATAATGCGCCACACATTTTCGATGGGAGACATGTCTGGACTGCTGGCGGGCCAGGAAAGTACCCCCACTCTTTTACTACGAAGCCACGCTGTTGTAAGACATGGCTTGGCATTGTTTTGCTGAAATAAGCAGGGGCGTCCATGATAACGTTGCTTGGATGACAACATGTTGCTCCAAAACCTGTATGGACCATTCAGCATTAATGCATTTGGAAAAAACTGTCGCCACTGTGTAACAGCAAATCATTTTGCCAAGGTGTGAATGAAGGAGGGCCAAGGTACACGACAGCTACATGCAGCTGACATGGAGGTACATGAGGACATGGACAGGTCTGACACAGAGGCACACATATACACAACAGAGTGCATAGGGGCAATTCAGGTCAGGGGAAGAAGTAGTTTGCCAACATAGAAATGAATAGAGGGTCTCAGAGGTGTCAGCTACATTTAGGGGAAATCTGTGATGTTATGAGCATAAAAGACAAGCGGAGACTTGCTCCAGAGGCTAAATTACCACAAAGCCAGACCAAATTAGTACTGTATTTGGGCCAATCCATAGGCGTATTCCGAACAGAGTGTCTAGTGAGGGGAAAAGCTCACAAGCTACAATTTGAGATAGTAAGAAATGGGCAGAGACCCCTGTTGTCAGGTGAAACAAGTGAGCATTTAGGTTTAATGCACGTCATCATTCCAGAGGAGCTGCTTATGGTAGTGCATAGTTGCTCAGAGCCACTAACCAGGCAGCACCTTGTGTAGACTTTTTATGATGTTTTCAATGAGCCAGTTGAGTCGCTCCCAGGGGATGTTCATTTTGAGTTACATACTGACGTAACCCCAGTGCAGGCTTCTCAATGTAATGTCCCAGTGGCTCTCAGAGATGCAGTCAAGGCTCAGCTAGACAAATATGAAAAAGAGGGCAATTTAATCTCAGTGAGAGAGCCTACTGAATAGATTAGCAACATGGTGATTATCAGACATCCAGAGAAGTTAAGAATCTGCATAGATCCTAAGTCATTGAATTAGGCCCTAAGGAGGTCTCACTATATAATGCCGACACTTGAAGATGTGTTACACAAACTGCCCAGGGCACACATTATCACACTTGTAGATGCACAAGAGACTTTTTTGCAGTGTAAGCTAGATGAGAAGAGCAGTTACACCACTATGTCTAGATGCAGAAATATATCAGCGAAAGCAGCACGAGCGGACCAACAGTCACTTCAACGAGTGGACAAAGCGACGTGGGAAAATCATTGGGACACCTCTTCCACAAATCAGTTCCATCGGTCTAGCTCCATCCTATCTTGCCGATTGTATTGTACCATATGTCCCGGCAAGAAATCTGCGTTCAAAGGACTCCGGCTTATTAGTGATTCCCAAAGCCCAAAAAAAGTCTGTGGGCTATAGAGCGTTTTCATTTTGGGCTCCAGTACTCTGGAATGCCCTCCCGGTAAAAGTTCGAGATGCCACCTCAGTAGAAGCATTTAAGTCTCACCTTAAAACTCATTTGTTTACTCTAGCCTTTAAATAGACTCCCTTTTTAGACCAGTTGATCTGCCGTTTCTTTTCTTTTTCTCCTATGTCCCACTCTCCCTTGTGGAGGGGGTCCGGTCCGATCCAGTGGCCATGTACTGCTCGCCTGTGTATCGGCTGGGGACATCTCTGCGCTGCTGATCCGCCTCCGCTTGGGATGTTTTCCTGCTGGCTCCGCTGTGAACGGGACTCTCGCTGCTGTGTTGGATCCGCTTTGGACTGGACTCTTGCGACTGTGTTGGATCCATTATGGATTGAACTTTCACAGTATCATGTTAGACCCGCTCGACATCCATTGCTTTCCTCCTCTCCAAGGTTCTCATAGTCATCATTGTCACCGACGTCCCACTGGGTGTGAGTTTTCCTTGCCCTTATGTGGGCCTACCGAGGATGTCGTAGTGGTTTGTGCAGCCCTTTGAGACACTAGCGATTTAGGGCTATATAAGTAAACATTGATTGATTGATTGATTGATTGATCTTCACTACTCGCTGTCTGAGAAGAGCGCAGAACATCCTGCCCACCATCTGTTCCACCTGCTGCCCTCAGGCAGAAGGTACAGGTCCATACAGGCCCGAACAACAAGACTGTCTAACAGTCCGTATCCTCGGGCTATAAGGCTGCTGAACACAAGCCCCCCGCCCCACTTCCCTCTTCCCCCACCTCCCTCTGACTGACACCCTTTCATGGACAAAAACCGCATTCGCCACCAATGGCTCTAAAGTAGACTCATGCATTGCTGCACTCTTGTCACAGTCTCCATGTATTGGTTACAACGTTGCAAGGGCGTCAAAAATTGTAAAATTTTGATCCGTTAAATATTTACACTCAGTTACTTATGGGGGTTTAGAAACATGTGGCACTTTGCATCGAACTACGCGGTGTTAATTGTGTTGATTTTTGTAACTATTACAATACATTGAAGTAAATTGAGTTCAATTGAATTGAATCGTTTATTTTACTTGATGTGACATCCTAAATTAAAAGAGTTGTATATCTAGAAATTAGCAGGACTTTTAAGAATAAAAAAAGTATTTTATTCTAAAAAAAAAAAAAAAGCACTATTCAACTTGCAATTCCTAAATTATGCATCTTTGGGATGTTGCAAAATCATTAAACCAAATTTTCTGCGGAGAAAACCAATATTTATTATTTAAATAATTATTTTCTCAATCTTAACATTTTTTAAAGTAGAATAGACAAACTATAATTATACATGCTCACAGTGGCGGGCTGTGCGTTTCTCACCTAGGCCATCAGTGATGTCCTACTTAGTCCGACTTCACCTCAGAATACCTGTAATTTATGTCACCACATGAACACGGCTGGAGATACTATACAGAAACACACTTGCACGCTACTGGGAATTGAAAACCCTCAATAGTGTACAAAACGGTTTATTTTTCGGCGCATTTAAAAATCAATAAACCCACTTCAGGAATTAAAACATATTTAATAATGTCAAAATTAAAAGAATTGCATAAAAAAAAAAAAGTGACAAAAGTAAGAAATAAAATATTCAAACTCACAATTATTAGCACATATTCGACGCCGTATCAGCCACTGGTACCGCTTGTAGTTGGTCGTAGTCGGTTGATTCATTTTACCGCTGGAATAGCTTCCGGTGTCCACCGACCTCGTCTCACAAGATGTAGTTTCTCTTAAATATCCTTCTTGAAAACGGCCTTGCAAATACAAACCCCGTTTCCATATGAGTTGGGAAATGGTGTTAGATGTAAATATAAACGGAATACAATGATTTGCAAATCATTGTATTCCGTTTATATTTACATCCAACACCATTTCCCAATTCATATGGAAACGGGGTTTGTATACATCTGCCACCTAATCAACATGTTGCTCTTCTTCTTTGCGAGCACCGTTGAGTTTTCTGTGGCTTTTTATGGCTCGCATGGTGCCACTTCCTGTTTTCACAACTTGTGATTGGATACTCTCCTATCACAGCAAGGCCTTACTGATGATAACTCGTGATCTGATTGGGTATCGCAATTGTCTATCAACTCCATGTGCCCGTTCACTTACAGTGCTTAGACGCCTGCATTGTTGATTCTGAAGGCCTCGGGCAGATTTGGTACAGCATGGCAACATAAGCTAGCTGAATTCTGATTGGATAAAAACTCTAACCTAAAAATAACAGCACTGGAATGAGCATAATATGACATGAAGAGAATATTAATAAGTTTAGCTATATAGGTAAAGTAAATAAAGAAGTACTTTTATCTTTAATTATGATCATGATTTCTGGTTATGTTAGGCCAGCAGAGAAGGCCTTGCTGGCCCTGACCGCACACCAATGTGTGCTAAAAATAAGATTATGATAAAGTCAATTACTAAAAATAGGCAAATAGCTTTTAGAACTATACATACATTTCTAGAAGTAAAATGTAAAATCTTGGCAAGTGGCAAATAATTTACAGAGAATGTACTGACTTACATGACATTGACCTTATTATTATTAGCTACCGCCATGTGTTTATTTCACTAGTGGAATTTCACTTTGATTAAAATGAGATTCTATTTCATATCAAAATTCCTTATTTTTATGTTTGTGTCAATTAGAAAATATAGAAAATGTTTAATAACTAAAGTATTGCATTCAAACGCCCGAGATATATCTCCCAATTCAGTCTGGTATTATTTTACTGTATCAATTGTCTTTGAAGTAGCAGATAATTTTATATAACTAGGCTCGACAATCAGCAATAAACTCTCGCTTGATGTTGAACTTGACAGGAGGCTTGGAAAGGCAAATACCATCATGGCTAAACTAGCAAAACGAGTATGGGAAAACAACGCTCTTACTAAACATACAAAGATCCGAGTTTATCAGGCCTGAGTTCTCAGCGCTTTACAGAAGCAAGACCTGGACTACTTACATGAGACAAGAGCATCGACTTAACGCTTTCCACATGCGGTGCATCAAACGTATCCTTGGTATTAGTTGGCAGGACTATATGGCTGGGACATGTTCGGCGGATGGAGGACGGACGGCTTCCCAAGGACATTATGTATGGACAACAAGCTGCTGGCTCCAGACGTGTTGTTCGTCCCTCCCTCCGGTTCAAGGACGCATGCAAGAGAGATCTGAAGGCGTGTAATATTCCTCTAGACAGCTGGGAGACACAGGCGGAGAACCGAAATGTCTGGCGTCAAGCGGATGGACGGGGTATTGCAGAAGCTGATTTGAGGAGAGGCCAGCTCGCAGAGGAGAAGAGAGACAGGAGTAAACGTGCTGCAAATACCATTGCACAGCAGGAGCGGGACGAAGTCTCTACACATGTTTGTGCAAAGTGCAACAGGGACTGTCACTCAAGAATTGTATTGTACAGCCGTGCTAGGCCTTGTCAACAAACCTGAATGTACCGTATCAACAAAACATCAAGTTAAAATGTGAAAATTATAATTAAATAAGTGCATTTTATAATTACAACACTCATTAAAACTGAAAATATATTACAAATAATTGATTAAAATAGGCTGACAAAACTATTTAAAACAAAACAAAACAATAAACTATTAATAATAATTAAAGTACCAATACAAAATTAAAAACAATAAATGAAAAAAAATAATTGAACATCAAATTGAAATAAGTGTCTGACACAAGAGCGTAAATTAGCATGGTCATCTGTGACGAAGCTGCCAAAGAAAAATTGTCTTTGAATAAAAGAAGTGTTCATACTAACCATAAACGCATATTAACACTTTCACTTCCAGCTGGATAAATAAATGCGAAATTTTCTGTCCCAAGTTGCTCTGATAAATGGTATGATTGGTCCAATAATTACAGCTTTTTATTGTAGTCTTAACTCAAGAGTCAACATCCTCAGAATTGCTTGAACCTACTCAGATCAGCTGTTATGACACTCAGTTTCCCATTTTAGGTTTGGATTCAGAGTTTGTTAAACGTCCTACTTGGAATACAAACACACTAAAGGGTGAAAATGTGTCAAAACATACATGGTCAGTTTTTTCTCTGACAAATACTCCACACAGTGGCGTTTGTATTGACTTGACATTTCTCACACAGCTCTAGAGTAACTTTAGGGTGTTTATTTGAATCGCCACCAAACTTTCTACATACCTTAAGGCAGTGGTTCTCAAATGGGGGTACGTGTACCCCTGGGGGTACTTGAAGGTATGCCAAGGGGTACGTGAGATTTTTAAAAAATGTTCCAAAAATAGCAACCATTCAAAAATCCTTTATACATATATTTATTGAATAATACTTCAACAAAATATGAATGTAAGTTCATAAACTGTGAAAAGAAATGCAACCATGCAATATTCAGTGTTGACAACTGGATTTTTTTGTGGACATGTTCCATAAATATTGATGTTAAAGATTTCTTTTTTTGTGAAGAAATGTTTAGAATTAAGTTCATGAATCCAGATGGATATCTATTACAATCCCCAAAGAGGGCACTTTAAGTTGATGATTACTTTTATTTGTAGAAATCTTAATTTGTAATCTAATCACTTGTTTATTTTTCAACCACTTTTTAGCTATTTTTATATCTTTTTTTCCAAATAGTTCAAGAAAGACCACTACAAATGAGCAATATTTTGCACTGTTAGACAATTTAATAAATCAGAAACTGATGACATAGTGCTGTATTTTACTACTTTATCTCTTTTTTTTTTTCAACAAAAATGCTTTGCTCTGATTAGGGGGTTCTTGAACTAAAAATATGTTCACAGGAGGTACATCACCGAAAAACGGTTGAGAACCACTGCCTTAAGGGTACGCATACGTACTGTATGTAAAAAATTGAGTTGGGTTGGAAAAAATTGGGCTGTTTGGCCACTGGTTAGAGTGTCCGCCCTGGGATCCGTAGGTTGTGAGTTCAAACCCCGGCCGAGTCATACCACAGACAATAAAAATGGGACCCATTGCCTCCCTGCTTGGCACTCAGCATCAAAGGTTGGAATTGGGGGTTAAGTCACCGAAAATGATTCCCGTGCGTGGCCACCGCTGCTGCCCACTGCTCCCCTCACCTCCTAGCGGTGATTAAGGGTGATGGGTCAAATGGAGAGGACATATTTCACCACACCTAGTGTGTGTGTGACACTCATTGGTACTTTTCTTTTAACTTAAAGGCCTACTGAAACCCACCACTACCTCCCACGCAGTCTGATCATTTATACATCAATGATGGAATATTAACATTGCAACACATGCCAATACGGCCTTTTTAGTTTACTAAATTACAATTTTAAATTTCCTGCGGGGTTTCTTGTTGAAAACGTCGCGGAATGATGACGCTGTTGGGGTGTCGCATGGCTGCAGTTGTGTGACCTCAAGTATGCAAAAATCCAGGAGAGCAGAAAGCCGGTAAGATGATTTTAATTTCATCAAAGTAAAAGATATAAACAGAAAGCAGTCTTGCATGGAGATGTTCCCAACATGGTTTTAACTTCGAGCACTGAGGAGTGCTCGAGTGAAACATAAATAGACCTATGTTGATTGACAGCAGCTGAGGACCGCTGCCAATCAACGGCGAGTGTGACAAAAACAGTGCTCAGCGGAGTAAACAGGAAGTATGACAAAATAAGAGCACTGAACAGGAAATAAAGTACAAAACACGAAAAACTATCAGAAAGTAAGTGACAGATCGTTACAGACGCGTATGATGACACGTGCGTGTGACGTCTCGAGTTGGAGGGGACATATTAGCGCAGCACCACTAGCGGCTAAAAGTCTTCTCTTCACATCACGCAATTACACAGTATTTTGGAAATCTGTGTTGCTGAATCTTTTGCAATTTGTTCAATTAATATTGGAGAAGTCACAGTAGAAAGATGGAGGTGGAAAGCTTTAGCTTTTAGCCACACAAACACACTGTGTTTTCTTGTTGAAAATTCATGGAGGTGAAGCTTTACTATGGATCAGAGCGGTCAAGCGAATAGGGATCCCGACCACATGTGAACCGGCAGTTTTCGGTGAGAAAATTGTGGTAAAAAGTCGCCTCATACCGGAGATCAGCGGAACTTCTGTCATGCTGCTGCTGCTGTGACTAATTCCCTCAGAGACTGGCGTCAAGACACCCGTGGACACACCCCTCCGAGTATCAGGTACTATTTAATCTCACTAAAACACTTGCAACACAATAGAAAGATAAGGGATTTCCCAGAATTGTCCTAGTAAATGTGTCTAAAAACATCTGAATCGCTCACAATGCAATCGCCTTTTTTTTTTCTAGTCCTTCGCTATCAATATCCTCAGCCACAAATCTTTCATCCTCGCTCAAATTAATGGGGAAATTGTCGTTTTCTTGGTCCGAAAAAGCTCTTTTTGTTGGAGGCTCCCATTATAAACAATGTGAGGACATGAGGAGCCCCCACACTTGTGACGTCATCGTCTGCAACTACCGGTAAAGACAAGGCTTTTTTATTAGCGACCAAAAGTTGCGAACTTTTTGTCGATGTTCTCTACTAAATCCTTTCAGCAAAAATATGGCAATATCACGAAATGATCAAGTACGACGCATAAAATGGACCTGCTATCCCTGTTTGAATAAGAAAATCTCATTTCAGTAGGCCTTTAACAAAACCACCAATATGTTTGGAGGAGAAAAGGTGAGGCCTTTAATCCCAGGAACACCAAACCTATCATCAAGCATGGTGGTGGTAGTATTATGTTTGGAGCCTGTTTTGCTGCCAATGGAACTGGTGCTTTATATAGAGTAAATGGGACAATGATTACCTTCAGAACAACCTAAAATCATCAGCCCGGAGGGTGGGTGTTGGGCGCAGTTGGGTGTTTCGACAGAACAATGACCCCCAAACACACGTCAAGAGTTGTAAAGGAGTGGCTAAATCAGGCTAGAATTAAGGTTTTAGAATGACCTTCCCAAAGTCCTGACTTGAACATGTGGACAATGCTGAAGAAACAAGTCCATCAGAATCAGAATCATACATACATCCATCCATTTTCTACCGCTTATTCCCTTTGGGGTCGCGGGGGGTGCTGGTTCCTATCTCAGTTACAATCCGGCAGAAGATGGCGTACACCCTGGACAAGTCGCCACCTCATCACAGGGCCAACACAGATAGACAGACAACATTCACACTCACATTCACACACTAGAGGCCAATTTAGTGTTGCCAATCAACCTATCCCCAGGTGCATGTCTTTGGAGGTGGGAGGAAGCCGGAGTACCCGGAGGGAACCCACGCAGTCACGGCGAGAATATGCAAACACCACACAGAAAGATCCCGAGCCTGGGATTGAACCCTGACTACTCAGGACTTCTTATTGTGAGGCAGAGGCACTAACCCCTCTGCCACCGTGAAGCCCAGAATCAGAACCAGAAATACTTTAATAATCCCTGAGGGGAAATTAACATTTTCAGCACAATCCCATTCAAGAGCAGACAAACATTACAGGGAGTAAGAACAGGTTCGCTGACGGGTCTGCCAACTTCTGGCGCCCCTTAAAAAAATGGTGAGAAACAGGGAGGAAGTGGGGTGAGAAGAAAAAATCAGTCAATGACTGGGCCCCTGGAGAGGGGGTCCAGACTGAAGCCAAGGAAGAAGAAGAAAAAACAACTCTTAGCCATAGCACACATAGGCATGTGTGTAAGAGGGAAACATCCAACATCAAAGAACAAAAAGGACTTTAAAGACATTAAAAGAGCAGAGCTGATGCAACCAGTCACTTCTACACACAGCCACGAAAGTAAAACAACAAAAAATAAAAAATAAAAATAAAAAAAAATCATAAAAAAACATATACACTGTGCTGGCCTCTGCGGTGTTCCATGCCATTGTCTGCTGAGGTGGGGGGAGAATGGCCAGAGACAGGAGCCGACCCAACAAAGCAAGAGATTCGACTCCAACAACTCTCGGCCAGTGTCCAGTCCGCAAGAATGAGCGAGACGCATGGATTCGTCTAAGGCGGGGGTCGGCAACCTGCAGCTCTAGAGCCGCATGTATTTCTTGGGCGCCGCCCTAATGGCTCTCTGGAGCTTTTTCAAAAATGTATGAAAAATGGAAAAAAAAGAAGGAAAAAAAAATACATTTTTGTTTTAATATGGTTTCTGCAGGAGGACAAACATGACACAAACCTCCCTAATTGTTATAAAGCACACTGTTTGTATTAAACATGCTTCACTGATTCGAGTATTTGGCGAGCGCTGTTTTGTCCTACTAATTTTGGCAGTCCTTGAACGCACCGTGGTTTGTTTACATGTAACTTTCTCCGATTCTCTAGGACGTGTTTTATGCCACTTCTTTTTCTGTCTCATTTTGTCTACCAAACTTTTAACGTTGTGCGTGAATGCACAAAGGTGAGTTTTGTTGATGTTACTAATTAGTGCTAATCAGACATATTTGGTCACTGCATGACTGCAAGCTAATCAATGCTAACATGCTATTTAGGCTAGCTGTATGTACATCTTGCATAATGCCTCATGTGTAGCTATAATTTAGCTGATTTAGATTCCTTTAAGTCCTCTTAATTCAATTTATATCTCAAGACACACTATCTGTATGTAATATGGCTTTTAATTTTTTGCGGATCCAGAAAGATTTGTTTTTGTATATTTGGTGCAATATGGCTCTTTCAACATTTTCGGTTGCCGACCCCTGGTCTAAGGAGACCGAAGTGTCCGATACCTGTTCATTCAGCCAAGACCCTGTAAAGCCCATCCATCCCGGCGCTCAGCGCCAGCTCCACAGCCCTGTCTCTACACCTACATCTCCTCCAGTCTCTCCAAACGGACTCTGGTGTGGCAGAGACCCAGCAGCCGGTCTCCATGGCCAAAAGGCTCCCGGGAGGCAGATCCAGAAGTTCACAAAAAAACACAGCAGAAGTCAGAAAAGTACCATCCCTTGTCACACAGTCCCAGAGAGTCCCCAACCAAAAGGCAAAGAAAAAACTCAAAGAAAACATGTGAAAACCAGAGGGAAACACATAAGGAAGGATGCAAAAAGCTCCTGCCAACAGCAGCCAATAGAGCGGTGCCATCTTGGTAAAAAAAAAGATGTCAATTTGACTCAGCAGATTTGGTCAGATTTTCAGTAGACCCATGATAGATTCATAAAAGAACCAAACTTCATGAATTCTTTTTGTGACCAACAAGTATGTGCACCAATCACTCTATCACAAAAAAAATAAGAGTTGTAGAAATTACTGGAAACTCAACACAGCCATGACATAATGTTCTTTACAAGTGTATGTAAACTTTTGACCACTACTGTATTTTTTTTAAACTGACTTAAGACAAATCTAATTTTTTTTTCAGTTTTTTCATGGACACTTTCCAAGATTCTGATACAAACGCACGCGTCGTTTTTTCTCAACAAGTACTTTAAAGAGGACAAGCCATGAAAAGACACTTTTAGATGAGGTAAAGTGCCTTTTAGGGATGATCCCATTTGTGATGTAACACAACAAAGTATCATCACTAATCATAAAGTGATAGTGACTTGGTGATAAAGCACAAGTTGACTTTTGACCACGCAAAATGAAAAAATTGTCCTTTTGAAAAAAAATTTTGTCCTTACAGATGGCGGAAAAGTCAGTAAATCGTCTCTGACTGAGTTATTTCGTCCAGAAAAAGTTAATTAGCTGTCCTTACGCCCACATTTTTTGTGCGCTTAAACAGGCACGTTTGCCAACTTTTTTTGACAAACTTATAGAATAGAATAGAACACAAAGTACTTTATTGATCCCTGGGGGAAATTCAGCACCGCAGTTCGCTCACAATAGACAATAAACAACAATAGACAATAACTTTCATTCTGTTGTTCTATAAAACTTAGCCTATGAAGACCAAGCTCGCCCTCTACTGGCTGTAATATAGCAGGAGTCAAATACTTCAAAAATTATTTTGATCCCGGGCTAATAGTTGATAACTTTTTGTCTGAATGCTGAAAAGTATTCAGACATAAGATGTCATTTATTATTCCGCCCTGTTTTTCATCCGCCTTCTTCTCTGACATTTTTCATTCAACTCAAACCACTGCACTTGCAAAAATGTTTGTCTCATTCAAGACACGCATGCTACCTTTTTTGTTATTAATTTCTGGAAAAATTCTCACATTTGCAGGAATTTCAGGATGCACAGTCTTTCAATCCTCCAGGTCACCCGCATTGCCCACATTTCCCAACCGATTCAAACCTTTCCAAAGTCAAAATACTCTATGCTTAAGTTAGTTTAACATCTTTTGGGGTTTTGGGGTATCTATTTTTTTTGCTATTTTTGCAGGTAGAGAGTATTGGTACCTGACGCACGTTTGTGTGCTATCTTTTTAGGCAAATTTTGCAGGTATACACCTCATAGTCATATATTTTGGTACTAGACGCATAGTTACCATTAACATGCTAATGTTAACATGATAGTTTTTTTATACTGTAGCTATTTTGGCAGTTATTCACCTCCCAATCATATATTTTGGTTCTTGATGCATGGTAACTTTTAGCATTCTTACGTTAACATGCTAGCTTTTTTTCACCTGTTTTGGCAGGTATAAGCCTCGGAGTCTTATATTTTTGTACTTGAGGCATGTTAGCTGTTAGCATACCAGCTTTTTTGGCTAATTTTGCAGGTATACACCTCACAGTCATCTATTTTGGTATTTGATGCATGTTTACTGTTAGCGTGCTAACAGTAGCATGTTTGCTTTTTTTCTGATATTTTGGCAGGTTTAAACCTGGGAGTCTTATATTTTGGTACTTGAGGTGTGTTAAAACTGTTAGCATACCAGCTTTTTTGGCAAATTTTGAAGGTATACAACACACAATCATCTATTTTGGTATTTGACACATGTTAACTGTTTGCTTGCTAATATTAGCGGGATTGCTTCTTAAGATATTTCAGCAGGTATACCCCTCATAGTCATATATTTTTAGCACTTGAGGTATGTTTACTGTTAGCATGTTAGCTTTTTTTTAGCTATTTTGGCTGGCATAAACCTCACAATCACATATTTTGGTAATTGATGCATGGTAACTGTAAGCATTCTTATGTTAACCTGCTACTTTTTTTTTCAGCTATTTTGGCAGGTTTAAACCTCGGAGTCTTATATTTGGGTACTTGAGGCATGTTAACTGTTAGCATACCAGCTTTTTTGGCCAACTTTTTAGGTATACACCTTACAGTCATCTATTTTGGTATTTGACGCATGTTTGCTCTTAGCATGTTAGCTTTTTTTCCAGCTATTTTTGGCAGGTATAAACCTCGGAGTCTTATATGTTGGTACTTGAGGCATGTTTACTGTTAGCATACCAGCTTTTTTGACTCATTTTGCAGGTAAACACCTCACAGTCATCTATTTTGGTATTTGATGCATGTTTACTGTTAACGTGCTAACGTTAGCATGTTAGCTTTTTTTCTGATATTTTGGCAGGTTTAAACCTGGGAGTCTTATATTTTGGTACTTGAGGTGTGTTAAAACTGTTAGCATACCAGCTTTTTTGGCAAATTTTGCAGGCATACAACTCACAGTCATCTATTTTGGTATTTGACGCATGTTAACTGTTTGCTTGTTAATGTTAGCGTGATAGCTTCTCAAGATATTTTGGCAGGTATATGCCTCACAGTCATATATTTTTAGCACTTGAGGCATTTTTACTGTTAGCATGTTAGCTTTTTTTTTAGCTATTTTGGCTGAAATAGACCTCACAATCACATATTTTGGTACTTGATGCATGGTAACTGTAAGCATTCTTATGTTAACCTGCTCCTTATTTTTCAGCTATTTTGGCAGGTTTAAACCTCGGAATCTTATATTTGGGTACTTGAGGCATGTTAACTGTTAGCATACCAGCTTTTTTGGCAATTTTTTTAGGTATACACTTCACAGTCATCTATTTTGGTATTTGACGCATGTTTGCTGTTAGCGTGTTTGCTTTTTTTCCAGCTATTTTTGGCAGGTATAAACCTCGGAGTCTTATATTTTGGTACATGAGGCATGTTTACTGTTAGCATACCAGCTTTTTTGGCTAATTTTGCAGGTATACACCTCACAGTCATCTATTTTGGTATTTGATGCATGATAATGGTTTGCATTTTAATGTTAACGTGATAGCTTCTTAAGCTATTTTGGCAGGTATACACCTCACAGTCCATATATTTTTAGCACTTGAGGCATGTTTACTGTTGGAGTGCTAATTATAGCATTTTAGCTTGTTTTAGCTATTTTGGCAGGTATAAACCTCACAATCCTATATTTTGGAACTTAACGCTTGGTAACTGTTAGCATTGTTATGTTAACCTGCTAGCTTTTTCTCAGCTATTTTGGGGGGTAAAAACCTTGGAGTCTTACATTTTGATACTTGATGCATGTTAACTGTTAGTATACCAGCTTTTTTGGCAAATTTTGCAGGTATACACCTCACAGTCATCTACTTTGGTATTTGACGCATGTTTACTGTTAGCATGTTAGTTTTTTTCAGCTATTTTGGCAGGTATAAACCTCGGAGTCGTATATTTTGTTACGTACTTGAGGCATATGTTTACTGTTAGCATACCATCTTTTTGGGCTAATTTTGCAGGTATACACTTCACAGTCATCTATTTCGGTATTTGACGTATGTTAATGTTAACGTGATAGCTTCTTGTGCTATTTTGGCAGGTAAACGCCGCACAGTCATATATTTTTAGCACTTGTGGCATTTTTACTGTTAGCATGCTAAAGTTAGCATGTTAGCTCTGTTTAGCTATTTTGGCAGGTATAAACTTTACAATCATACATTTTGGTACTTGACGCATGGTAAGTGGTAGCATTCTTATGTTAACCTAATAGCTTTTTTCAGCTATTTTGGCAGGTATAAACCTCAGAGTCTTATATTTTGGTAGTTGAGGCATGTTAACTGTTAACATACCAGCTTTTTGGATAATTTTTCAGGTATACACCTCACAGTCATCTACTTTGGTATTTGACACATGTTAATTGTTGGTATGTTAATGTTAGCATGATAGCTTTTTAAGCAATTTTGAACTCACAGTCATACATTTTTAGCACTTGCAGCATTTTTACTGTTAGCATGTTAGCTTTTTAAGCTATTTTGGCAGACCTCAGGTTCATATATTTTGGTATGTGACACATGTTAACTGTTGAGTCTTATTTTTTGCTACTTGGCGCTATCTAGTTTAGTTTAAAAGTCTAATAAATTGAGGCAAAGCTTGGGGACAATATGATATTATACATTTTTGTTTTTTGAAATTTGCCATCAAGGACGATGATCAAAAATGTGATGTACATTTTAGACAAAGCAGGTTGTTTGCCCCTGTAATCCAAGTCTCCTACCTGTCTGACTGCTGGTGGAAAACAAACTTCATACAGGTTTTGTTTCCCATGCACACACACTTTCTTCCTTCAGGCTGACTTTTCTCACCCAATCCTGCAGCGCTTTCATCCAAATCCCCGCTGGAATGTCGAACCTGCATGAGAACCACATCACATTTAGGCCCGGATGAGACCTTGTTCTAATCCTTGTTGAACGCAACAACCCTGGTGGCCATCTTTTTTTTTATTTTTTTTTAACCCGTCTAGTTTTATTTACAGGAAATGAGAAAACCTGAAATTGTCTCCCAAACACATCCTGGTGAAAAAGTCCTTTTTGAACCTCCATCCATTTTCCACCGTTTATTCCCTTTTGGGGTCGCGGGGGGATCTGGTGCCTATCTCAGCTACAATCGGGCGGAAGGTGGGCTAAACCCTGGACAAGTCGCCACCTCATCGCAGGGCCAACACAGATAAACAGACAACATTCACACTCACATTCACACATTAGGGCCAATTTAGTGTTGCCAATCAGCCTATCCCCAGGTGCATGTCTTTGGAAGTGGGAGGAAGCTGGAGTACCCGGAGGGAACCCACGCAGTCACGGGGCGAACATGCAAACTCCACACAGAAAGATCCCGAGCCCGGGATTGAACCCTGACTACTCAGGACCTTCGTGAAGCCCCCTTTTTGAACAGTGTTACAATATGTTGTAACATGTTATATTTATTAAATTAAGCCACTTTATTTTCTTTGAAACATGTAGAAATTGTGTTTTTAGCCCTGCAAAATAGGCAAGGTCACACTACAGCCTTCCATAAATATTTTGTGATGTCAGTTTTGTTTTTGAAAGGAAACGCTCACAAAAATATACGTCCGATTTGACAAAACACGCCTGGTCAACTAACCGCGTAACAGCTGCTGCAAGCGTCATTCTCGCCAACCACAAGCCTCAAACCTCACTCCCTTCACGTCGGTCAATGTGGGCGCCGTATGTCAACATACGTGCTATATATGCTCGTAATATCACTCTTTATTTATCTGCATGTGGCGTAATGGGTTAGGCCGATTACGCTAAAGCAATTCAACATGGCTGAAAGACAGCAGGATGTTAACTTTTTCCTGTTAAAGTGATGTCATTTACCAGAATTACTCCTACTGTTGGGTTCGCTTAGGGATAGCTGGTTGTTTGTTCCCTAAAAAAAAAATCTGAATGTGTCTCAGCACGGAGGAAATAACACAGGGTGCAGTGTGTACAAAAACAACAGGACAAGAAGCAGAGGGACTCATACACGCACACTATCGCTAACGTCTGCAGTTCTACCTTTTTGCACGGGAGACACACACTGCTTAATCATACAGCATTCCTGTGTGTGTGTGTCCGTGTGTGTCCGTGTTTGTGCGTGTGATGGTGTGTGTGTGTTTTGCCACAGTTGCAGACAGTCCATTGTAGCGTGCGTGCTGACACAGAGCATCACTACACTTGTGTTCCCAGCAACACAATGGACAACACCAGGCAGAGATGCTGAGCATGACACTCCACCGCTTTATGCTGCTCAATACCACACACACACACACACACACACACACAAACACACACACGCACACACAAACATGGATGTATTTGTTACCTTCTTGAAAAATGCCTACCTCTTCAGGACGACCCTTTCTAGATATATAAAGATTTGTATTTACAACACTAATAATATATACATACTATGCAAATATAAAAAAGGTAAAATTTTATTAATTTTTTTATTTTATGCTTGTAATTTGTGTTTAATCTTCATTATTTACTTCAAGCTATTACAGTATGTCTCTATATACATATTTTATTGTCTTTATTAATTTTGGCCGAAATGGTTAATGGTAAATGGGTTGTACTTGTATAGCACTTTTCTACCCCTTTTTAAGGAGCCCAAAGCGCTTTTGTCAGGGGTTCCCCTGACAGTTTGTCTATGTTTTAGTTTTTTCCTCTGCATTTGTCTGTTTCCTCTGTGTTTAGTATTTCTTGTCCTTAGTTCCTGTCTAGTGCTCTTATTTTGTCAGCTTCCTGTCTGGTTCCCTGAGTGCTGTGTTCCTCCTCAGCTGCGGCTGATTGGCACCTGGACACAACTTTGCCAATCAGCCCGCTCCTATTTGTACCTGCATTGTGTTGTGTCAATTGCTGGATCATTGAATTGTCATTCGGACTTGTATTGTCGTTGCCTCATGTCACTCTTGTGTCTTTGATACCTGTCGTGTCTGGCATCATTTCAGCTAGTACCTGTTGTGTTACATCTTGTCCTGGTCGTCGTAGCGGTAAGCTGTTTATGTTAGCCATTAGCTATTTCCAGTTTTTCTGTTTGTTATCCTCTAGCTTCCATGCTAAAGTTCCTTTTTGTTTTTATAGCTCCCACTGCTAGCTCTCTTAGTTTGTTATTCCGCCCACGTGCATGCTTTTTGTTTGTTCTTGTTCTATTATTTATATCAAATCATGTCTTCATATCCAATGCCTGCCTCCATCTCTGCATCTTGGCGTTTGACAACAAATAACTGTGACAGCTTTGACAGTATTTCCATCTTCGCCCATTCACACACTGACGGTGGGAGCTGCCATGCAAGGCGCTCACCAGGACCCATCAGGAGAAAGGATGAAGTGTCTTGCCCAAGAACACAACAGACGTGACTAGGATGGTAGAAGGTGGGGATTGAACCAGTAACCCTCAGATTGCTGGCACAGCCACTCTACCAACTTCGCCACGCCGTCTCCAAAAGGTGAATTTGAATCTCTTACACACACTTGTTATTACATATGTTGGCCAGAGGAGGAGCACTTCAAATGTTTACACACACTTGTCATTTCATATGTTGACCAGATGGGGAGCACTTTTAAAACCGACACACGGTCAATCTGAAAAATCCTTCCTTTTTGGGACCACCCTAATTTTGATAGATTTCACCACCAGGGGTGCAAATGAGAGATTCTCTCTTAGATGCAATGGTTTTCCGTATTGGGACCATGATATATGTCCTATCTTGTTCACCGGTCCTCATATGGAAGGTACTTTTCCTTGTTGATGTCTCAAAAAGGGTAAAAATACAAGAACACACGTGCACAACAAACACATGCACACACTCACACACACAAATATTTACAACATTTATAATAATTATATACAAACCCCGTCTCAACATGAGTTGGGAAATTGTGTTAGATGTAAATATAAACGGAATACAGTGATTTGCAAATAATTTTCAACCCATATTCAGTTGAATATGCTACACAGACAACATATTTGATGTTCAAACTGATAAATATTTTTTTTTTCTGCAAATAATCATTAACTTTAGAATTTGATGCCAGCAACACGTGACAAATAAGTTGGGAAAGGTGGCAATAAATACTGATAAAGTTGAGGAATGCTCATCAAACACTTATTTTGAACATCCCACAGGTGTACAGGCTAATTGGGAACAAGTGGGTTCCATGATTGGGTATAAAAACAGCTTCCCAAAATATGCTCAGTCTTTCACAAGAAAGGATGGGGCGAGGTACACCCCTTTGTCCACAACTGTGTGAGCAAATAGTCAAACAGTTTAAGAACACAATGTAAGGCTTCAACTTTGTCCCGTCTGCTTTGGCTGCGAGAGCCACCGTGACGCATGCCTTCTCGTGGCCGGTGGTTTTGAGGAAGATGTTTGGTAATAAAACCAACCATGTCAAACCAGACGGCTGTTTCATCCATGGCGATGATATTCTTGGGCTGGATTTTCTTGGCCTCTTCCTGTTTAGCAGAGAAAACGAGGAAGTTGACAATCTTCTCGACGGGAGCATCCTTCTGTGCAACAGTTGTTCTCCTCCTGAGGGTAAAGTTGTTCCGATGCAGGAATCGATTAAGCCAGCCACTCGTTGCACCAAACACCACCCCGGTGTCTCTCGTGTCACTCGCAGTGGTATACAACTCCTTGGCCTTAATGGGGATCATTTTGCGGGACACACGGTGGTTCAGTCCACAAATGTGATGTATCCACTGACACAAATTAGCATCAAGCTCGTCGCTCACTTTCTTCCTACCTCTGCCAGATAAGTGAGCCCGTTTTCCATAGATTGCCGACTGAGATAGTAGTACTCCATTTTTTTGTTTCCATTCATGTACACCAGGGGTGTAAAACGTACGGCCCGAGGGCCAGATCAGGCCAGCGAACAGGTTTTACCCGGCCCGCAGGATGAGTTTGTTAAGTATAAAAAATACCCTGAAGCTTTTGAATTAAAGAAACTGCCGTTCTATATGTGTCCCCTAGATGTCGCCATAGCAATTATTTAGTTCTTTGTAGATGATGCTACATATGTGCAAAATAAACTACATGATGTTAGTACATCAGTCGAGGAAAATGAGCAAACTACATAAACAACACCCTGTAATTTGATTTTAATATTATTTTCTTATATAATGGATTGAAAATTAACACCAATGAGATGAACATTATCACATAATTTATTCAGAAAACATAAATAATAACAAATAAAAGTATATATACTATTAAACGCCACAGGTAGCTTGGTTGGTAGAGTGGCCGTGTCAGTAGTGAAGTGAAGTGAATTATATTTATATAGCGCTTTTCTCTAGTGACTCAAAGCGCTTTACATAGTGAAACCCAATATCTAAGTTACATTCAAACCAGTGTGGGTGGCACTGGGAGCACGTGGGTAAAGTGTCTTGCCCAAGGACACAACGGCAGTGACTAGGATGGCGTAAGCGGGATTCGAACCTGCAACCCTCAAGTTGCTGGCACGGCCACTCTACCAACCGAGCTATACCGCCCCACGTTCGGTTCCAGGTTCGAGCCCCGCTTCCGGCATCTTAGTCACTGCCGTTGTGTCCTTGGGCAAGACACTTTACCCACCTGCTCCCAGTGCCACCCATACTGGTTTAAAATACATGTAACTTAGATATTGGGTTTCACTATGTAAAGCGCTTTGAGTCAGTAGAGAAAAGCGCTATATAAATATAATTAACTTCACTAACATTATGATTTGTACAATTTGAAAATGTGCTTGCTCTATTTTTAAACAAAGAAAACAATCTGAAGTTTTCTTTATTTCTAAGTTATCGTGCCGTGATTTTTACCAGTCCGGCCCACTTGGGAATAGATTTTTCTCCTTGTGGCCCTCCATCTACAGTGAGTTTGACACCCCTGGCGTACACGCTTCGGGTCAACGTTAAACTGCCTGGCCGCTGCCAAACCAGAATTCTGCGCCGCATACTTCACAGCCACTAGCTTGAACTTTAAGTCAAACTTTCTGTTCTTCTTCCCCCTTAAAGTATTCCCGTCCATCAGTTGTGGTGTACCGCTGTACATGGGCTATTATTAGGAAGAGGCGTTTAATTCACAAAATGGGCTCAGACCCTGGGTGGCTATTAGTACATGGGCGGTTATTTGCCCAAGGGCGTTTACTTGGTAATATATATATATATATATATATATATATATATATATATACATATATAAATGATAAATGGGTTGTACTTGTATAGCGCTTTTCTACCTTCAAGGTACTCAGAGCACTTTGACACTACTTCCACATTTACCCATTCACACACACATTCACACACTGATGGAGGGAGCTGCCATGCAAGGCGCCAACCAGCACCCATCAGGAGCAAGGGTGAAGTGTCTTGCTCAGGACACAACGGACGTGACGAGGTTGGTACTAGGTGGGATTTGAACCAGGGATATATATATATATATATATATATATATATATATATATATATATATATATGCAAACATAAATGAGGTTATTTTTTTAGTTACTTTTTATTTGGATTTTTAGTTTGGTTTTTAATCTTCATTATTTACTTCAAGTTATTGCAGTATGTCTCTATAAACATGTTTTAATTTTTTAAATACATTTTGGCCAAAGGGGGCGCATTTCAATTCCTTACAAAATTTCCTTCTTTTTGGGACCACGCTCATTTTCATCGATTTCTCCACCAGGGGAGCCAATGAGACATTCTCTATTAAATGCACTGCTTTTCTGTATTGGGACCATGATTTCGATCCTATCTTGTTCAGCAGGATAGGACATATGGAAGGTAATTTTCCTTGTTGATGTCTGAAGAAGGGTAGATATACTAGAACACATACACACACCCACACACGCTTAATTTTAATAGATGGAAATATGTCACAGTGGTTGTCCCAAAAATACAATGCTCACATTTAAGCATGAGCATTAAATTAAATCTTGTCAAGGCCACAATAAAAAATTAAACTGGATTACCTTTAGAGCAGTGATTCTCCCCTGTGTGTTCCTACTTCCCTGTGTTCTCTCACCATGGAAGACATAGTAACACAACGAAGACGACTATTTTTGGACATATGAGGATTCACAACCTTATACTCCTGAAGCTAAATATATCGCTGCTTATGGAAGCCAGCATGAACGAAGGAAGAGTGAGACGTTTGAGCAGACGGGAAGTGAAAGCGATTTTGAAGCTATGAATATGGAACTTGGAGACCAGCAATTTTAACATAAATGGATTGTTTTCCAAAAATCAACAGGAAACATCCTCGGCCAGCTGGACCAGACGAACAACGCTCCATCGAGTGAGTCATTTTAATATGGATCATAATATACGCGGCACATGTAGCAACAAAGAGACAGCAAAACCAACTCTCAAGTCTGCAAAAGTCGAAACACATTTTCTGCTATACGCACATTTTGAAATTCAGAATGGCACTTTTTGAAGGAACTGAACACCGTTGTTTGCATAGGACACAGCAATCTGACATCAAGTCACATGTTTGCAATTATAAAACACTGCAGTTCAAAATGATACCACATGAGCTAATATACGTCCCACCAAGCCAAACACCTGAATGCTTAATTGTTAACACTCCAATCAGGAAATAGGCACTATCAAAATACCACAGGTGAGTACCTCTTTCTTTTACGACAACAATGGAAGACGTTGCAGAGAGAGAATATTGTCTGTGGTATGGATAAGCCAATATTGCCAGACTCAGCTGAGTGGCAAGATGTTGCGTACATCTTTACTGCAATTTTACTACTTCAGTTTACTGGGATTTTTTTTGGCTTGGTTTGTTTTGTGAGCATTTTTTTGTTTATTCCAACGTAAATATATATTGTGAAGGGCGTGGCATGTGCGCCTGCGGGAAAGCGGGGTGTGGCAGGGCCGGCCTCGAGGTTGGCGACAGGTGATTGGATGACACAGCTGAAAGTGTTTCTCTAATCACCTGTCGCTCTGTAAAAGGCCGCAGTCGGGAGGCGGCGGGAGAGAGAGACGGACATATCTTTGCTGGGAACAGAAAGACTGTGTGGAAAGGAGAGACATATTGCTGTAAAGCATTCAGGTTTATTGAAAAATAAACATTGTTGAACTTAAAACAAGCCTGTCATGTCTATCCCTGGTGGTCCGGAGAACCCGGAAGCAACAGTCTTCCACATATATACTTTGCATACTTTGCATAGTTTTTTTTTCGAGTAAAGTTGTTTTTTTTCCTGCAAATATTTCTGTGCATGTGAACAATCTGAAGAATTTCCTACAAGTTGAAATATTTTAGTACTATGCAATCATGCGAAAGATGAGAGTGCTTTACAGTATGCCAAACAGCGTGTAGTTAGTTTGAGAAAAATGTGGTAATATGCTTTGTGCAAAAGTTTGATTTTGACAACGCTATATGCAGTTTTAGTTGCAGTGCTTACTTTTGCGGGCTTTAGGAGGTATTTTTCGCAGTTTGGGTGAGTGATTTTCTGAGTTGTGTTAGGTATTTTGATAAAACCACACCAGTTTGCAAAATTGTGTTTTATCATTTGGATAAATCTATAAACCAAGTGAACCACATGTGGTTCATTGTTGTTTGGGACAATACATCATGTCTTTCCATTGATCTGCTGTGTTCCACAAGTGGTTCCGTGAGCACCCTGAATTTGCAGTCTGAGACTATGTCTACACTAAGCCGGGTAACCCCTTAAACAAATAATTATTTAGCCTAAGGCCTGTTTCAGCCACACTAAACCATCGTTTAAGGTTCCCCTCCTTGGATAATTTTTTTACACGGGTAAGAGCACAGTGTATTTTTTGAATCTCCGGCTCTTAGCTTTGCATGGACTCATTGATCGTTTACAAAACTGAGTTCTGAGAGGAAGTGACGCCAGAAAGCCCGCAAACCACACAGGTAATGATGTCAGAAAGAATGCAGATTCATAACACCCCGTTCGGTAACTCGGCGGCAACCACTAGAAAGATGGAGGCGAATCATCCAGACATGCCCGTGTTTTGTCCTTCTTCTACATGTACAGACGCTTATGGAAATCACACATCAATACCTTAAGAGAAGGAAACGGGCGATTGCAGCTATTTCAGATACAACACATCTCCGACGGCAACATAGCAATGTTGAGCAACGGTTTTGGATAAGGCCTGGAAGAACGGCTTAGTGTAGAAGGGGACCTTATACCATACTTGTGTAAACGGTGGTCTTTTCCTCTGCGTTGTGTGGATTTTATGAAACACGACCGAAACCATGGGTTGCTCAGCTGCAATTTACTGATAATACACAGAATACAACTGTCGTCGATAACTTTTTGCTATCGTCGAGCCTCGCTTCCGTTATCGTAGACAAAAGGGGAGTTACGTACAACAGTGAAATAAAAACATACCTGATAATACACAGAATACAACTGTCGTCAATAACTTTTTGCCATCGTCGAGCCCCTACGTAAATATAATAATGAACAAGAAAGTTAACCTAAGTGCTTAACAAGATAATACATTCTCTGTCGTCGGATGGACGCCTACCTCTCCCGTTATCGTAGACAAAAGGGAAGTGGGAAGGCGTGTCCAACGCATAAAAAAAGACAGGTGTCACACTAATTATTGCAGAAGGATGGGCAACGAGACAATGGTTCCCCATTGACAAAACATAAAAAAATATTCAGGTATTTACATGTAACTTACATATTTTGTGTAATTATAACAATAACACAACATTATAAAATAAGTTATTTACAAGACATAGTTGACCCTGTTACACTTGCCATCCTTGAGACCTCCGAATTCGGGAGATGTAGAGGGTATGGTGGGGGTTTGGTGGCGGAGAGGGGGTGTATATTGTAGCGTCCCGGAAGAGTAAGTGCTGCAAGGGGTTCCGGGTATTTTCTGTTGTGTTTATGTTGCGTTACGGTGCGGATGTTCTCCCAAAATGTGGTTGTCATTCTTGTTTGGTGTGGGTTCACAGTGTGGCGCATATTTGTAACAGTGTTAAAGTTGTTTATACGGCCAACTCAGTGTGACCTGTATGGCTGTTGATCAAGTATGCCTTTCATTCTCACATGTGTAGAAGTCGCATATATTACGTGACTGGGCTGGCACGCTGTTTCTGTGAATCAAATCAAATCAAATCAACTTTATTTATAAAGCACATTTAACATTTACCACAGGGGTAGCCAAAGTCCTGTACAATGGTCAGGTTAAAAGATATTACGAGGACCGAGCAAACAACACAACACAAACAGAACATGATAAAAAATAAATAAATAAATAAAACATAAAAACAGGTTCACAGCAGGTATGAAGGAAAAGCGGACGTGACAACAGGTTGCAGAGGACCCTTAAGGCAGTGCCTTTAAGGCAAGCCCCCAATATTAATGTCCAGGTGGTAATCGGGAGAAATTCAGGAGAATGGTTGCCTCAGGAGATTTTCGGGAGTGGGACTGAAATTCGGGAGTCTCCCGGTAAAATCGGGA
This sequence comes from Nerophis ophidion, assembly GCF_033978795.1. Lineage (NCBI taxonomy): Eukaryota > Metazoa > Chordata > Actinopteri > Syngnathiformes > Syngnathidae > Nerophis > Nerophis ophidion. The sequence goes on along the minus strand of NC_084615.1, from coordinate 38,630,765 downwards.
GTGTTGGCAAGCATGCCTCCTATCTTCCACCATGCTCCCCCTTCCTAAACCTAATAGATATGTTTTTTTTCTGCATGTCGGGGGAAGGCATTCGGCCTTCATTCAGGCCACAGAGAAGGCCTGTGATCTCATCGAAGCAGCTTCTGTGCAGGGATGGATTCGTCAGTCACACAAGGCGATTCTTCCAACGTGGCCTTGCCATTGAGACAAAGCCTGTGATGTGGATACAATTTTATGGCCTGTTCCAGTCAGACAGTGAGATAATGTTTGGTTACACTGTTGTTGTTGTTGTTGTTTTTCCTTCAGTTTCTGTTCACAGTAAGTATAGGTACTTTGTCTACACTTTACAGTGGTGAGAAAAACTACTATTTTATTCTGACTTTCATTGTTTATTCATATGTTACTGTAACTAAGTATAGTAAGAAAATAATATTATTCAGCCTGCATCAGTCTGCAATCAGTGTTGTGATTGTTTGTTGTATATATGTACTTTCTTTGCCTCTGTATAAAGAATGTGTGGGTTTGGCCAGCTATTTCCTGAAATAGGTTTTTTCACAAATGTATTTTGTAGCAATCACTGTCTGACTGATTGACTGCAACAGTGCCTGATCATTTGAAGACTGGGTTAGTGAGATGACGGCGTGGCGCAGTTGGGAGCGTCTACCGACCTAGTCATGTCTGTTGTGTCCTTGAGCAAGACACACTTCACCCTTGCTCCTGATGGGTCGGGGTTAGGGACTTGCATGGCAGCTCCTGCCATCAGTTTGTGAAAAGGTGAATGTGGAAATAGTGTCAAAGCGCTTTGAGTACCTTGAAGATAGAAAAGCGCTATACAAGTATAACCCATTTACCATTTATATTTTACATGAAAACAAAACATCATTCTTATAAATGTGTGTATACAAACCCCGTTTCCATGTGAGTTGGTAAATTGTGTTAAATGTTAAAACGGACGGAATACAATCATTTGCAAATCATTTTCAACCCATATTCATTTGAATATGCTACAAAGACAACATAGTTGATGTTCAAACATTTTTATTTTTTTTTGTGCAAATAATCATGAACTTTAGAATTTGATGCCAGAAACACGTGACAAACAAGTTGGGAAAGGAGGTAATGAATACTGATAAGGTTGAGGAATGCTCATCAAACACTTATTTGGAACATCCCACAGGTGTGCAGGCTAATTGGGAACAGGTGGGTGCCATTATCGGGTATAAATAAATAAATAAATGATAAATGGGTTGCGCACGGCCACTCTCCCACAGAGTATAAAAACATCTTCCCAAAAAATGCTCAGTGTTTCACAAAAACGGATGGGGCGAGGTACACCCCTTTGTTCACAACTGCATAAGCAAATAGTCAAACAGTTTAAGAACGTTTCTCAAAGTGCAATTGCAAGAATTTTAGGGATTTCAACATCTACGGTCCATAATATCATCAAAAGGTTCAGACAATCTGGAGAAATCACTCCACACTCCACATGGCCAGAAACCAACATTGAATGACATTGACCTTCAATCCCTCTGACGGCACTGTATCAAAAACCGACATCAATCTCTAAAGGATATCACCACATGGGCTCAGGAACACTTCAGAAAACCACTGTAACTGAGTACAGTTCGTCGCTACAGCTGTAAGTGCAAGTTAAAGCTCTACTATGCAAAGCGAAAGCCATTTATCAACAACATCCAGAAATGCTGCCGGCTTCTATGGGCCCAAGATAATCTAAAATGGACTGATGCAAAGTGGAAAAGTGTTTTGTGGTCTGACAAGTACACATTTCAAATTGTTTTTTGAAATATTCGACATCGTGTCATCCGGACCAAAGGGGAAGCGAACCATCCAGACTGTTATTGACGCAAAGTTGAAAAGCCAGCGTCTGTGATGGTATGGGGGTGCATTAGTGCCCAAGGCATAGGTAACTTACACATCTGTGAAGGCACCATTAATGCTGAAAGGTACATACAGGTTTTGGAACAACATATGCTGCCATCTAAGCGCCGTCTTTTTCATGGACGTCCCTGCTTATTTCAGCAAGACAATGCCAAGCCACATTCAGCATGTGTTACAACAGCGTGGCTTCGTAAAAAAAGAGTGCGGGTACTTTCCTGGCCCGCCTGCAGTCTAGACCTGTCTCCCATTAAAAATGTGTGGCGCATTATGAAGCGTAAAATACGACAGCGGAGACCTTGGACTGTTGAACGACTGAAGCTCTACATAAAACAAGAATGGGAAAGAATTCCACTGTCAAAACTTCAACAATTAGTTTCCGCAGTTCCCAAACGTTTATTGAGTGTTGTTAAAAGAAAAGCCAATGTAACACAGTGGTGAACATGCCTTTTCCCTACTACTTTGGCACGTGTTGCAGCCATGAAATCCTAAGTTAATTATTATTTGCAAAAAAAAAAAGATTTTGAGTTTATACATCAAATATGTTGTCTTTGTAGTGCATTCATTTGAATATGTGTTGAAAAGGATTTGCAAATCCTTGTATTCCATTTATATTTACCTCTAACACAATTTCCCAACTCATATGGAAACGGGGTTTGTATGTTTTGATTGAAGAGTGTCATTTTGCAAACAATCTAGGACACAGGTGTCAAACTCAACATTTGGCAAAAGCCCTGAAATAATGAGTCAATAAAGCCTTTTATCATTTACCAAATGTAATCTTTTCATTGTGCCAAACACATATACATGTATTGCATGTTATTGAGTATTTTTTAGACTTAATTATCTAATAATTCAACAAATATAATACTCTGATTAATTTCAGTTTTAAATTAAAACAAAATAAATATCTGCTTGAGTTACATCTGTAAGCTTTATACTCACACAGGACCGCTGGAAGCCAGTTGCTTGGGTTAACAGAAGTTTTAATGGCACACTTTGCATGCAGATCAATAGCCACTTTTCAGTCGCTAGGTTTTACTTTTGTACAGTTCTCACTTCTCCGTCTCTCCAGTCTGAACTCCTCTCCTGCACCCGGCCGCTCACTGTTAAGGACAGCAGATGATTAGTCTAACACGTACCACCTGCGCCAACTAATCATCTGACAGCTGTGTCTCTCAGCCAGCACATGCCACGCCCCCGTCTGAGGGTGCACTGTCTCCAGTCTCCCAGACGGGGTCGCTGACTTACACTCCAACAGTGCGCTAATCACAATCCTCCTCCACATACCTCCACCGCCAGACTTAGGCCGGGACGTCGTCCGGCCGCGCTTACTCCCCCCGAGAGAGAAAGTCCGCCACAGCCATCTGTGCCCCCGGCCTATGGATCACTCTGAAATGGTAGGGTTGTAAAGCGAGATACCAACGGGTGATCCGCGCGTTGGCATCTTCCATGCGGTGGAGCCACTGGAGGGGCTTGTGGTCTGAGCTGAGGCTTAACGGGCGTCCCAGCAGGTAGTACCGGAGGGCACCGACCGCCCACCGGATAGCAAGGCACTCTCTCTCCACCGTGCTGTACCGGCTTTCTCGTTCCGACAGCTTTCTGCTGATGTATAGGATGGGTTGGTCGATACCCTCCTTCTGCTGGGATAAAACAGCTCCCAGTCCTCTGCCCGACGCGTCTGCCTGTAAACAAAATGGGAGGGAAAAATCCGGCATGTGCAGTACCGGCTCCTCGCAAAGTGCTTTCCTCACCTTCTCGAATGCCTGCTGGCACTGCTCCGTCCACTGGACCAGATCGGGAGCACCTTTTCGGGTGAGGTCAGTTAGTGGGCTAGTCAGGTCCGCTAACCGGGGGACGAATCTCCGGTAGTAACCCACCAGCCCCAAAAACTGCCTCACCTCTTTTTTGGTCTTCGGGGTCGGGCAGGCCGCAACTGCCGCGGTTTTGTCTATCTGAGGCCGCACCTGACCTTCCTCCAAGTGGTACCCCAGTTACTGTACCTCCCTCCTGCCAACTGCGCACTTCGCCGGGTTGGCGGTGAGCCCCGCCCGCCTCAGAGACTCGAGTACCGCCCCCACCCTCTGCATATGCTCCGCCCAGTTGTTCCCCTGGATGATGACATCATCCAGATAGGCGGCAGCATATGCCGCGTGGGGACGCAGTACCCGGTCAATGAGTCTCTGAAAAGTGGCGGGCGCACCGAACAAGCCGAACGGAAGGGTCACAAATTGGTACAAACCTTCCGGAGTGGAGAATGCCGTTTTTTCCTTAGACTCTGGAGACAAGGGAATCTGCCAGTAACCCTTAGTTAAATCCAGTGTCGTAAAAAAACGAGCAGTGCCCAAACGGTCCAGGAGCTCGTCGACCCGGGGCATCGGGTAGGCATCAAACGTGACACCTCCTTCACCTTGCGGTAGTCCACACAGAACCGCACAGACCCATCTTTCTTCCCTACCAGACCTATGGGGCTACACCATGCACTGTGGGACTCTTCTATCACCCCCAATTCCAGCATGGCTTTTAATTCTTCCCAAACTACTTTGCGCTTGTGTTCGGGTAGCCTATAGGGCCGAGACCTCACCGTCACGCCCGGGCTGGTCTCTATGTGATGCTGGGTGAGAGTCGTGCGGCCTGGCAGGGGGGAGAACACGTCAGCAAAATGTTGCTGTAAATTGGCCACATCCGCTTTCTGTGACGGCGTCAGATGATTATTACAGCGCAGAAGGAAGGGCCGGGGGGAGGGGGGGGAACCTCCGGCCCCAGCTCCTCGTTCTCCGCTGTCGCCGTTACCATGGAGACGGGCTCCGCTTCCCTCCAACCTTTTAGTAGGTTGAGGTGGTATATTTGTGTTGCTCCACCCCGGTCAGACCGCCTGACCTCGTAATCCACGTCACCTACTCGTCGTGTGACCACAAAGGGTCCTTGCCACTTGGCGAGTAATTTGGAGCTGGATGTTGGGAGTAACACAAGTACTTTCTCTCCCGGTGAAAATTGTCTAAGTTGCGCCCTCCTGGTATACAGGCGCTGTTGATGTTCTTGAGCTTGGAGCAAATTCTCACGTGAGAAGTGCCCTAATGTGTGGAGTTTTGCTCTCAAGTCCATGACGTACTGAATTTCATTTTTACTGGGGCTTGGACCTTTCTCCCAGCTTTCTTTTACTAGGTCCAGTACCCCATGCAGGTTCCTCCCAAACAATAGCTCAAATGGAGAAAATCCTGTTTAGGCCTGGGGAACCTCCCGCACTGCAAATAACAGGGAATCCAACCATTTATGCCAATTTGGTTTGTCCTCGTGTACGAACTTCCGGATCATGGATTTCAAAGTTCTATTCATCCGCTCCACCAACCCATCTGTCTGCGGGTGGTAAACGCTAGTCCGAATAGACTTGATCCCCAATAAACCGTACAGCTCCTTTAACGTGCGTGACATAAAGGACGTGCCCTGGTTAGTTAGAATCTCTTTCGGGATTCCAACTCGGGAGATAATTTGAAATAGTGCCTGTGCTACACTCTTTGCAGAGATGGAGCGCAGTGGCACTGCTTCGGGATAGCGCGTTGCATAATCCACCAGGACTAGCGCAAAGCGATATCCCTGGGTGCTCGGATGAAATGGCCCGACGAGGTCCATACCAATACGTTCGAATGGGACCTCTATGAGTGGTAATGGCCGCAAAGGAGCCTTAGGGGTGGCCGCGGGGTTGACTAGCTGAAAATCCGGCGCGCACGTCTGCTCGAATGCCTGGCCAATAGAACCGGGCCATTATCCGATTAAGTGTCTTATCACACCCCATGTGGCCGGCCATGGGATTAAAATGTCCCGCCTGGAAAATCATTTCCCGACGGTTTTTGGGCACCAACAATTGGGTGATTTCCTCCCCTGTCTGAGAGTCACGACTCACTCTATACAATCTGTCCCTAATCAATGCAAAGTGAGGGAAATCCTGCGCTATCCCCGGGCGAACCCGCTGCCCATCAATTGAAATCACTTGGTCCCAGGTCGCGCGCAGAGTGTCATCTTGAGACTGCTCGAGTGGAAAATCATCCACGGGGCGCCATTGGGGAGCCGGGGAGACTTCCTGAGAAGCCCCCGCCGTCTCCCCTTTCCCCTCCCCCCCGTCAGCTTCGGATGATCTCGCGTCGCCGATGAGAACAGCGCGGATATCCCCTTTCCATACCGGTCGTGAACGCACCCCTGCGCACTGCTCTATTAACCCGTTAAATCCCGACCAATTGATTCGCAAGATTAAGGGGTGCGCCAGGCGCGAACTTACAGCCACCTTAACACTATGTTTTTTTCCTTTAAAAAAAATTTCCACCGGCACAATAGGGTACTCGTGGATATCCCCATGCACACATTTAATCCGCACCCGTGTACCTATTCTGAGCGCCCCGGGTCGAACCAGATTCTGGTGGATCATGGACTGCTCGCAGCCCGAATCCACCATCGCCCGTTGTATACTCCCTTGTATCCTTACCGGTACGTAGTACGTCTCTCCTGGACCGGGGGAGGGCACCGCAGGGTCGACGACCCGGATCACCTGTCCCACCTCCATGTTAGGACATTCCCACTGCAGGTGTCCAGGCCGTCGACACCTCCAGCACACCTGCCCAGGCATTCGAGGAGCCGTTTGCGGAGAAGACACAGCGTCCATAGCGGCCGGGTTCTGAGGAGGAGAAAAAACAGGCTGAGCATTTTTTTTATTTTGTCCATTGCGGGCTTCCATCACTCGGCTGTGCGCGCATCCTGCGCGGCGCTGGAACTGGCGCCTCTGCTGCTTTTTCCTCCCTTCTGTGTACTGCCAGATGGTCCTCCGATAGGGCCACTGCCGCAGCCAGGTCTTGTGGGCGGTGATATCGGACCCACGCTGAGATTCGTGCCGGGATTGATTCCAGGAATTGCTCCAGGATCACTTGTTCCATCACCTCTTTAACTTGCCCGGGTTGTAGCCATCGGGTCGCCGCGTCGCTGAGTTTTTGGCCCAGGGCGAAAGGCCGCTCCTCCGGGCCGAGTCGTATTGCCCGGAACCGGCGCCTGTGATTCTCCTTGGACCCTCCTGTCCGGTCCAGCACTGCGCGTCTCAGGTCCAGGTATCTTACCCTGGAGTCCGGTGGTAGGCTGAGTGCCGCTCGCTGCGCCTCTCCCGCCAGCAACGGGAGCAGCCGTACTGCCCATTCCTCCTCAGGCCACGCGCATGCTCTTGCCGTGGCCTCGAACATGTCCATGTACGACTGTGGATCTTCTGTCTCCGCCATTCTGTGCATCCCCACCGTTGCTAACGATGGCATCGGTGCGGCGGATCTCCTTGCCCCGGCCCTCTGTGTCATGGCTCGCAGGATTTGACTTTGCTGCGCAATTTGCCCCTGCATTGCTTCCATCTGTCGGTGGTTGGAGGTGGAAACTTCAGCCAACAACTGTCCCAGCGCCTCTATCGGACTTGGTTTCCCTTTTTTTTTTTTTTTTTTTTCAAGTTTAAGTTGGGTGCCAAATGTAAGCTTTATACTCACACAGGACCGCTGGAAGCCAGTTGCTTGGGTTAACAGACATTTTAATGCCACACTTTGCATGCAGATCAATAGCCACTTTTCAGTCGCTAGGTTTTTCTTTTGTACAGTTCTCACTTCTCCATCTCTCCAGTCTGAACTCATCTCCTGCACCCGGCCCGCTCACTGTTAAGGACAGCAGATGATTAGTCTAACACGTACCACCTGCGCCAACTAATCATCTGACAGCTGTGTCTCTCAGCCAGCACATGCCACGCCCCCGTCTGAGGGTGCACTGTCTCCAGTCTCCCAGACGGGGTCGCTGACTTACACTCCAACAGTGCGCTAATCACAATCCTCCTCCACAATATCAAAGTAAGTTATTCATTAAATTGTACACTCTCAAAATGACAATGTATTTTACAGTAAAAAAAAAACTGGCAGCTCAGTTGCCAGGATTTTACAGTAAAAAAAAAACAATAGTACCTTTTATCCATTTACAGTAATTTGCTGTAAAAACCATCGTATTTTTTTTACGGTGAAGTTGTGGTGAATCAGCTAACAGTTTTTTTGTTGTTTTTTTGACAATTTTTTATATTTTTTTACAGTGTATGTAATACAAATATAATAATCAAATGTACAGCATTTAATTTTATAATATCACTAGGAGGATTCTTATACATTTATATTCATAAATTATAAATGGTTACAAACAGCCCTCTTAGGGCAGCCATAACTGCGATGTGGCCCTCAGTGTAACCGTGTTCGACACCCCTGATCTAGGAGTTATGAAAATTGAGTGTGTTGTTTGGACAACTCTGTGAATATTTGGAAAAAAGAGCCCTGTTTTCAAAATTGCCTTTAAACAGTTGAGAAAAAACTGAAACATACATGTTAAATAAAACCTCTCCCTTGTTTTTAATGAATACTTAGGCATGCTACGCTACCGTATTTCAATGCCGGACGTTACTGACCCAACTCTCTCCTTTGAGGCACACATTAAAAGCGTTACTAAAACGGCCTTCTTTCATCTCCGTAATATCGCTAAAATTCGCTCCATTCTGTCCACTAAAGACGCTGAGATCATTATCCATGCGTTTGTTACGTCTCGCCTCGACTACTGTAACGTATTATTTTCGGGTCTCCCCATGTCTAGCATTAAAAGATTACAGTTGGTACAAAATGCGGCTGCTAGACTTTTGACAAGAACAAGAAAGTTTGATCACATTACGCCTGTACTGGCTCACCTGCACTGGCTTCCTGTGCACTTAAGATGTGACTTTAAGGTTTTACTACTTACGTATAAAATACTACACGGTCTAGCTCCATCCTATCTTGCCGATTGTATTGTACCATATGTCCCGGCAAGAAATCTGCGTTCAAAGGACTCCGGCTTATTAGTGATTCCCAAAGCCCAAAAAAAGTCTGCGGGCTATAGAGCGTTTTCCGTTCGGGCTCCAGTACTCTGGAATGCCCTCCCGGTAACAGTTCGAGATGCCACCTCAGTAGAAGCATTTAAGTCTCACCTTAAAACTCATTTGTATACTGTAGCCTTTAAATAGACTCCCTTTTTAGACCAGTTGATCTGCTGTTTCTTTTCTTTTTCTTCTATGTCCCACTCTCCCCTGTGGAGGGGGTCCGGTCCGATCCGGTGGCCATGTACTGCTCGCCTGTGTATCGGCTGGGGACATCTCTGCGCTGCTGGTCCGCCTACGCTTGGGATGGTTTCCTGCTGGCTCCGCTGTGAACGGGACTCTCGCTGCTGTGTCTTGGATCCTCTTTGGACTGGACTCTCGCGACTGTGTTGGATCCATTGTGGATTGAACTTTCACAGTATCATGTTAGACCCGCTCGACATCCATTGCTTTCCTCCTCTCTAAGGTTCTCATAGTCATCATTGTCACCGACGTCCCACTGGGTCATTATTGTCACCAATGTCCCACTGGGTGTGAGTTTTCCTACCGAGGATGTCGTGGTGGTTTGTGCAGCCCTTTGAGACACTAGTGATTTAGGGCTATATAAGTAAACATTGATTGATTGATTGATACTGTGGTACTTGGAGAATTACTGTAAGTGTTTTCTGACATGCTACTTGGTTAAAAAGGTTTGAGAACCCATGCTTTAGAGTAGTCAGTGTACACCTTGTGAAGATGCATGGATTTACCGGGGACAGAACATTAATCAACACACAACCACGAATGTGTGAATAACTGGTAACACAAGCGAGTAGCAAGATAATTGTGGTGGTAGCAGTCACAAGTGCCGCTGCCACCAAAGCATGAATTCCAATGAGTACTAGATAGTGACGCAGCGATAAAGGTTTGATCCGAACATTATACATTTACATTTGCACAAGCGTGTATTAACAGGTCATGTTTCATCCGTATTGACTTGAACAGTGATCGACATTGTACAATTGTGTCCATGTTGTACCAATGAGGGAATACAAATAAACAAGCACAAGTCCAGGAAGCAAAGCATAAAGAAATGAAGAGAACAAAACCCAAAAACACTTCCATGAATTATTCAACTCTCACTTTGTCTGCTCCCCATTTATCTCTCTATCCTCTCTGCTCCTGCACTCTGACAGCCGCATTCTTCTCTTGTGTATGAGTGCGTATGAGTGTGTGAGTGTGTGCGTGCGTGTGCGTGTGTGTTACTTGGAGTATGCTGGTAATGAAACAAGCAAAATGACTTTCTTTCACCGCAGCCGAGCACTGTGGGAAACGTAGGTGGCTTGAGTGTTTCCTTTCTTGCAGGGATAAGAGACGGTGAGCAAGTGTTTATTTCACCATCATTACGATCTGGTCCATTTTCTTAAAAAAACAAGTCTTCTTGTTTTAATGTACAGTCACCAAGGAATAGTGGCGCAATTTTTATTTCCCTAAAATCCACTAGTTTTACACGGACCCGCTGCCCCAATGAAAATAAACACAAGAGAGAATCACGCGTGTGTTAATTGATATAGTGTTTTAAAGTAGGGCTGTCAAATTTAACGCATTAACTAATGCGATTCAATCAAGCTTTATAGCAGACTGGGTGGTGTATGTTGTAGCGTCCCGGAAGAGTTAATGCTGCAAGGAATTCTGGGTATTTGTTCTGTTGTATTTATGTTGTGCTACGGTGGGGATGTTCTCCCGAAATGTGTTTGTCATTCTTGTTTGGTGTGGGTTCACAGTGTGGGGCATATTTGAAACAGTGTTAAAGTTGTTTATACCGCCACCCTCAGTGTGACCTGTATGGCTGTTGACCAAGAATACCTTGCATTCACTTGTGTGTGTAAAAAGCCGTAGATATTATGTGACTGGGTCGGGACGCAAACGCAGTGCCTTTAAGTTTTATTGGCGCTCTGTACTTTTCCCTTCGTCCGTGTACAAGGCGGCATTTTAAAAAGTCATAAATTTTACATTTTGAAACCGAGACCTACAATTTTGAAACCGATACCGATAATTTCCGCTATTATATTTTAAAGCATTTATCGGCTGATAATATTGGCAGTCCGATTTTATCGGACATCCGTAGTAAAAAGGCATTTACTGAATAAATATAAGCAGCAAATATATATATATGTATATATATATATATATATATATATATATATATATATATATATACACTTTAAAAATGGGTCTATACAATCTATAAAAGGCAAAGATACACTAGACCAGTGGTTCTTAACCTGGGTTCGATCGAACCCTAAGGGTTCGGTGAGCCGGTCTCAGGGGTTCGACGGAACCTCTGCCGCGGAGGTCAAGACACATCACCTCATCGTAAAAATAAAATCTTCTCCCTGTCCGCATATTATGGATACCCCCAAACAATGTTCCCTCTAATTTCCATCTGATTTACAGGGGTGTAATTTGTTGTGAGTACATGCACTGTGTTGGTTTTGTTCTTTGAACAGGGTGATACTCATGCGCGGTTCATTTTTGTGCACCAGTAAAACAACATATAACTTTGTCTTGAATAAAAAAACAAAACAAATTATTTTTCACGAAAGAAGGGTTCGGTGAATGCGCATTTGAAACTTGTGGGGGTTGGTACCCCCAACAAGGTTAAGAACCACTGCTCTAGACTCTGTGACACCATAGTCCGTTTGGAGATTCTGGAGGAGATGCGGATGAAGAGACAGGCCTGCGGAGCTAGCACTGAGCGCTGGGACGGAATAGCTTCACAGTGTCTTAGCTGAATGAGCAGGTATTGAACACTTCAGTCTCCTTGGACGCATCCTCGCTCATCCATGCAGACTGGATACTGTCCTAGAGTTATTGGGCGGCCAAGTGTGGAGTCGGCTCTGTTGGTTGCTTTGTTGTGACTGCTCCTGTCTCTGGCCATGCTCTCCCCACCCCAGCAGACAATGGCGTGGAACACTGCAGAGGTCACCATAGTGTATATGTTTTATTTTTTGTATTCATTTTTTGTAGCTGTATGTAGAAATGGCTGGTTGCATCAGCTCTGCTCTTTTAATGTCTTTAATGTCCTTTGTGTTCTTTGATGTTTGATGGTTTGGTTCCCTCTTACACACATGCTTATGTGTGCTGTGGCTATAAGGTGGTTTTTTTGGCCTCATTCTGAACCCCCTCTCCAGGGGCCCAGGCTTTGAGCGAATATGTTTTATTTTCATGTCCCCCCTCTCCCGAGCGTTTACCTGTTTCTTACCTTTTTCGTAAGAGGCGCCGGAAGTTGGCGACCCGTCAGTGTTCCTGTTCTGTGACCCTGTACAATGTTTGTTTGTCTAATCTTGAATGGGTTTGTGCTGAAGACAAAGTTTTGTTGTAGTTGTACAATGACAATAAAGACTTATCTATCTATCTATCTATCTATCTATCTATCTATCTATCTATCTATCTATCTATCTATCTATCTATCTATCTATCTATCTATCCATCTATCTATGTCCGTCCATCCATCCATCCATCATCTATCTATCTACCTACCTACCTATCTATCTACCTATCTATTTATCTATCTATCTATCTATCTATCTATCTATCTATCTATCTATCTATCTATCTATCTATCTATCTATCTATCTGTCTGTCTGTCTGTCTGTCTGTCTATCTGTCAGCGATTCTGCTCTGTCTCCCTGTAATGTTTGTCTGCTCTTGAAAGGGATTGTTCTGAAAATCTTAATATACCCTCTGGGATTAATACAGTATTTGTGATTTCTGATTCTGAGGTACCAGTGTTTCCATATATACAAACTGTACGATTGGATACCTAACAGAACTACACGTACGATTGGTTATCTGTATATAAGATCATTCTCGGACCCCTGCAATCTACATATGAATTCAAACATCAGTTTTCTCAGGGTGGCTTGGAAGGTGTTTATCCCTAAATCATGTATATAACACAGATTAGTCACACAATTTATGCTCCTATACTTAAACTATGGATGTTTACCTGACAGGGGGGTTGGGTTTTTGTACCGTCAGTGATCAAGTTTCACATCAAAATAAACCTCGGCAGGACTTCTGTAAGATCAAACTGTTATCAAGTTGTCAGCATTAATTTTTAAAATTTTTTAACAATAAAATAACATCGGTGTCAAAATATTGGGGTCTTTTTTAAAATGATTTCAATTAAACCAGCAAGTAATTTACTGAGATTAATCGTGATTAATCCAAATCACAAATGTGAAAAATCTGTTAAAAGAATTTGTTTGCAAACATTATTTTTAGCCACGTTTTGGTGTGGAAAAAACAAAACAAGTTGATGATCAGTTGCAAGTATGCAATCTGAGTACAGTGAGTACAGATGATAAAATGAATTGGAAATCTCATGTAAAAAATATACAACCTAAAGTGGCTGGAAACACGTCAATAATGAACAAAGCAAAACATGTTCAAGACCAAAAATCCCTTCTTATTCTCTATTGCTCACTAGTGTTACCATATCTGAGTTATTGTGCAGAAATATGGGGAAACAACTATAAATGTGCGCTTCATTCACTAATGTGTTACAAAAAACATCAGTTAGAATAGTACATAATGTTGGATATAGAGAACATACAAATCCTTTATTTATTAAATCACAGTTATTGAAATTCAACAATTTGGTGCATTTGCAAACAGCTAAAATTATGTACAAAGCAAACTACAAACGTTTGTATAACCTGCTACCCTAGAATGAACAACAATTCCTCTCAACAAAAGAGGAGAAATATAACCTTAAAAGGGAAATCTAATTTAAAACATGTGTATGCTCGTACAACACTTAAAACCTTTAGCATATCAGTATGTGGAATTAAATTATGGAATAGATTAAGCAAATAAATCAAACAAAGCACCAATATGATTCAGTTTAAGAGACTGTTCAAACTACAAGTGTTTACAAAGTACACAGAACAATAATTATGATGAATATCTTGAAAACTTTTTTTTTAAGCTTTTTTATTGAGACACAGATTATTCATGTACTTAATATTTGTTTACTTACTATGGTATATTATTTGTTTATTGTTTATTTGTTCGCTGTTATGTTACAGAGAATGAGGCAATGGAATAAAATTGCTATGGTATGAAAAGGGGTTGGATTAAATAAACTCAGCATCTTCCTACTCCTTTTTGGACGTGCTGTAATGAAACAACTAAAAATATGTGATGCATTACATTGTATTGTATGCATGTTGGAAATAAACTGAAACTGAACTGAACTGAATACTGCATACTGTATTTCAGCATTCATTCTCAACCCCGCAAAGTGGGACAATTGGATTACATGTTTTTATGATTAATAATAAGATCCATTAATTAAATAAATCGATTATTTATTTGAAATAATTTTACAAATAAAACCATGCAATCTGGTTTACCGATCAGTTCATATATTTACTTATTAGTGGCGAGTATTTATACATTTTATAAATCAAAATCAGTCAATCCGTCAAAGTTTATTTACAGTATATAGCCCTTGGTCACAAGCGTCTCAAAGGGCTCCACAAGCCACAAGGACAAAATTAGTTTAATAATTAAACCCTACACCTCGATTCTGCTAATAGCGATTAGCTTGTTAGCCCCCTTCCTTCCAAAGGCAGCTGAATAGCAGTAAAGAGAGACGTGGAGGCTTCTGGAGCTGAATCGAGTCTGATAATGACAACAGTCACTTTTATAACAAATTCTGACCCGAAACCGGAGATGAAGGTCAACGTCAAGCTAGCAGGTCGGTTTAGAAGGGGTGAAAAGAGCTACGTGATGCAGCAGCAGTTTAACCGGTGACTTTTTTTGGTCGTCTCATCTACTCGTGTTTATTTGCCATTCATAGGTGGTCTCCAAATACAAGCATGATGGTTTACACCAGGGGTCACCAACGCGGTGCCCGCGGGCACCAGGTAGCCCGTAAGGACCAGATGAGTAGCCCGCTGGCCGTTTCTAAAAATATCTCAAATAGCAGCACTTACCAGTGAGCTGCCTCTATTTTTTTAAATGTTATTTATTTACTAGCAAGCAGGTTTCGCTTTGCTTGACATTTTTAATTCTTAGAGAGACAATTTAAAAATCCCCCCCAAAATTTTAAAGACTTGGTGTTCACTTGTTTAAATATTTTTTTAGAGAAAAAATACAACCTTAAAAATGATTTTAGGGTTTTTAAACACATACCGCATACCTTTTTTCCTTTTATATTCCTTCCTCTTCTTTCCTGACAATTTAAATCAATGTTCAAGTAAATGAAAAAAAATGTATTGTAAAGAATAATAAATACATTTTAATTTAATTATTCATTGTAGTTTCTGTTTTTTCGACGAAGAATATTTGTGAAATATTTCTTTAAACTTATTATGATTAAAATTTGAAAAAAATATCCTGGAAAATCTACAAAATCTTTAGAATGAAATTTTAATTTTATTTCAAAGTATTTACAATTTCTTTTAAAATTTGTGTTCTGGAAAATCTAGAAGAAATAATGATTTGTCTTTGTTAGAAATATAGTTTGGTCCAATTTGTTACATATTCTAACAAAGTGCAGATTGGATTATAACCTATTTAAAACATATCATCCAAATTTTAAAATTAATCTTGATCAGGAAAAAGTACTAATGATGTTCCATAAATTCTATTTTAACCTTTTTCAAAAAGATTCGAATTAGCTAGTTTTTCTGATCTTTTTTTCGGTTGAATTTTTAATTTTAAAGAGTCGAAATTGAAGATAAACTATGTTTCAAAATTAAATTTTTTTTTCCTGTTTTCTCCTCTTTTAAACCGTTCAATTAGGTGTTTTTTAAATTATTTATTCTCTACAAAAATCCTTCCGTAAAAGGAAAAAAAATGTACGACGGAATGACTGACAGAAATACAATTTTTTTTAATACATATATATAGATTTGTTTATTAAAGGTAAATTGAGCAAATTGACTATTTCTGGCAATTTATTTGAGTGTGTATCAAACTGGTAGCCCTTCACATTAATCAGTACCCAAGAAGAAGCTCTTGGTTTCAAAAAGGTTGGTGACCCCTGGTTTACATGAACGTCTTCCCTGCGTGACGTTTCAAACAGGTCTTACTGGACAAGCAAGGGCTTGCTCGCCCAGTCGAGAAACAGCTGATGTCAGCTGGATCAACAATATTGTAGGTGTGGCTTACTCCACGCCCCGAGGGCGCCGTTGCCAGAACGATTGTCAACTCTCACTCTCACTTGGCGATAAGCAGACTGAGATGAATATTTGAATGACAGGTTGTCCAAGGTACAACCTAAGAACCAATGATAATACAAACTCTTTAGCGCTATAAACAGGTTTTTATTTACCTTTTAAAGAAAATGTAACAATTGAGGAAAGTTGGGTTGGGTTAAACACTTTTCTTGATTGAATGGACAGAGTTTAGTTGTTGGGTCATTATTCTTCAAAAAAAATAAATGGGTTGTACTTGTATAGCGCTTTTCTACCTTCAAGGTACTCAAAGCGCTTTGACACTACTTCCACATTTACTCATTCACACACACATTCACACACTGATGGAGGGAGCTACCATGCAAGGCGCCAACCAGCACCCATCAGGAGCAAGGGTGAAGTGTCTTGCTCAGGACACAACGGACGTGACGAGGTTGGTTCTAGGTGGGATTTGAACCAGTGACCCTCGGGTTGCGCACAGCCACTCCCCCACTGCGAGATAGAATGCATAGGTTAGTATCACAAACATGACAATTGTAAACATATATGTTGATATTAGGTCAAAATGCTGACATGTGGCGCACATTTGAGAGTGTCCGCCCTGAGATCAGTAGGTCGTGAGTTCAAACCCCGGCCGAGTCATACCAAAGACTATATAAATGGGACCCATTACCTCCTTGCTTGACACTCAGCATCAAGCGTTGGAATTGGGGGTTGAATCACCAAAAATTAGAGATGTCCGATAATATTAGACTGCAGATATTATCGGCCGATAAATGCTTTAAAATGTGATATAGGAAATCATCAGTATCGGTTTCAAAAAAGTAAAATGCATGACTTTTTAAAACGTCGCCGTACGGAGTGGTACACGGACGTAGGGAGAAGTACAGAGCGCCAATAAACCTTAAAGGCACGGCTCAATCACACAATATCTACAGCTTTTCACACACACTCAAATGAATGCAAGCATACTTGGTCAACAGACATACAGGTCACACTGAGGGTGGCCGTATGAACAACTTTAACACTGTTACAAATATGCGCCACACTGTGAACCCACACCAAACAAGAATTACAAAAACATTTCGGGAGAACATCCGCACCGTAACACAATATACACATAACAGAACAAATACCCAGAACCCCTTGCAGCACTAACTCTTCCGGGACGCTACAATATACACCCCCGCTACCCCCTACACCCCTCCCCACCCACCTCAACCTCCTAATGCTCTCTCGGGGAGAGCATGTCCCATATTCCAAGCTGCTGTTTTGAGGCATGTTTAAAAAAAACCTGCACTTTGTGACTTCAATAATAAATATGGCAGTGCCGTGTTGGCATTTTTTTCCATAACTCGAGTTGATTTATTTTGTAAAACCTTGCTACATTGTTTAATGCATCCAGTGGGGCATCACAACAAAATCAGGCATATTAATGTGTTAATTCCACGACTGTATATATTGGTATTGGTTGATATCTGTATCGGTAATTAAGTGTTGGACAATTTCGGAATATCGGATATTGGCAAAAAAGCCTTTATTGGACATCCATACCAAAAATGATTCCCGGGCGCGGCCAACACTGCTGCTCACTGCTCCCCTCACCTCCCAGGGGGTGATCAAGAGTGATGGGTCAAATGCAGAGAATAATTTCACACCTAGTGTGAAGTGTGTTTGTGTGTGTGTGTGGGCAGGAGGGGGGGGGGGGGGGTGTTAGTGCGAGCAAATGCATACAAAAGACGACATTAAATGGTGTGTCAGGAAGAAGGAGGAGGAGGAAGAAGAAGTTCAAATTAAGGACACAAGACTTTTTCTCACTTTGGGGGATTTGTCTTATCTTCTCGTTTGAAAGCGTCCAAATAAAAGAACATCTTTGTGCAAACTCCAGGTGCCCTCGTCCAGACAAGCCGACTGACTTATTTAACACTCATCTTCCTTCTTCTTTTTCTGCAGCCACAGATTGTACTGCAGTACACTATGTATGTGATATTTACTCCTGAGAACCAGTGTCCTCTGCAGTGGACATTGGTTATGGACCCTATAGGTAAATATATTGATGGTGGCTGGAGCATGTTTTCATAGGGCAGGACAGACTGAAGGGCTCATTAACATTTGAAGCTGGCACCGACGTCAATCAAAGACCTTTGCGGTGCATTAAAAGGTCATTGAAGTCAGCGTACCATGACTGTATTGGTTTATCTGCTTTGACTCCATGCAGCAAAATTATTAACACTGCTGCGCTTCTTTTTACACTTAAGGATTTAGATGTGATTGAAAGAATTTGCATGGACACTATCATGAACTGGTAGCTGTGCTGCTGCCTGTCTGCTATTTGTTGAAGTGCCTGGTTTCCGGGCACTGCAACAAAACCTGATACCAGTGTCCACCCTGAGATCGGTGGGTTGATCGGTGAGTTCAAACCCTGGCTGAGTCATACCAAAGACTATAAAAATGGGACCCATTGCTTCCTTGCTTGGCACTCAGCATCAAGGGATGGAATTGGGGGTTCAATGACCAAAAATAATTCCCGGGCGCAGCCGCAGCTGCTGCTCACTGCTACCCTCACCTCCCAGGGGGTGATCAAGGGTGATGCGTCAAATGCAGAGAATAATTTCGCCACACCTTGTGTTTCTGTGACAATCATTGGTACTTTAACATTAACTTTAACATATTTCCATACCTGACCACCTGAGCTCTCCAGTCCATTCACAATTTGCCAATTGATTCATAATTTTTCACCCTTCCAGTCGTGTTCATCTCCTATGCTCTGGCTCCACTCACACTCCTCGTTCATGTGGGTCTGTCCCAGTGTTGCCGTGTAGTGTTTATTTGTTCTTCTCCACACCTTTTAATGTGCAACCTCTCGGTTCTCCACACATTTTGTCTGCGTCCTTAGTTGCTTTTTATCCCTCCTTATTGAGTGTGCTTTTTATTTTTAGTCTTTCTCCTCTGCGTTGAGGTGCTACGCCGACGAAGGCAGATCGTGGCAGAACCATAGTTCACCAGCTTTGGTCGAAATTGGACTTGGGGGCGGCATAGCGTGGCCGTGCTAGCAACTTTAAGGTTCCAGGTTCGATTCCCGCTTCCGCCATCCTAGTCACTGCCGTTGTGTCCTTGGGCAAGACACTTTACCCACCTGCTCCCAGTGGCACCCACAATGGTTTAAATGTAACTTAGATATTGGGTTTCACTATGTAAAGTGCATTGAGTCACCAGAGAAAAGCGCTATGTAAATATACTTCACACTACTCTTCACACAGCCTGCATTTCCATCATGCATCATAATTAGACAGCTTATGTCTCCCACTAGTATTTCTCACATTTCATACATGTCTTCACCTTTAGATGCACAAATGGGATCAAAAATTACCCCATGGGTTATTGTTCAAAATCTTTCAAATTAAATATTTTAATAGATTCATATTCCAGGTATTCCTCATAAAACATATGACATGAGGTTATTTGTATTTTTATTTATTGTTCTATTAATTTTGAGGAATTGTAGTTTTTATATCACAAACCCACTCTTCCACAAGTGGGGTCAAAAATGACCCCAAGCAGTTGTTATGGACTCTTCTTTGAAGCTTTAATCTCAAAGCAACTTTGACTGTCCCACTTACACATCAATCAATCAATCAATCAATCAATGTTTATTTATACAACCCTGAATCACAAGTGTCTCAAAGGGCTGCACAAACCACAACGACATCCTCGGTAGAGCCCACATAAAGGCAAGGAAAACTCACCCCAGTGGGACTTCGGTGACAGGGACAATGATGACTATGAGAAACCTTGGCAAGGACCGCATATGTGGGCAACCCCCTACCCCCCGCCCCACCCTCCAGGGGACTGAAAGCAATGGATGTTGAGCGGGTCTAACATGATATTGTGAAAGTCCAAGTCATAGTGGATCTAACATAACGGTGAGATTCCAGTCCAAAGTGGATCCAATATAGTAGCGAGAGACCCGTCCATAGTGGAGCCAGCAGGAAACCATCCCAAGCGGAGGCGGATCAGCAGCGCAGAGATGTCCCCAACCGATACACAGGTGAGCTGTCCATCCTGAGTCCCGAATCTGGACGAGCGGTTCATCCAGAAGTCAGTACTTCATCCATGGCCACCGGACCTGTGTCCCCTCCTCCACAAGGTAGAGGGGGACAGAGTACAAAAAGAAAAGAAACGGCAGATCAACTGGTCTAAAAAGGGGGTCTATTTAAAGGCTAGAATATGCAAATGAGTTTTAAGATGAGACCTAAATGCTTCTACTGAGGTAGCATCTCAAACTGTTACCGGGAGGGCATTCCAGAGTACTGGATCCCGAATGGAAAACGCTCTATAGCCCACAGACTTTTCTTGGGCTCTGGGAATCACTAATAAGCCGGAGTCCTTTGAATGCAGATTTCTTGCCGGGACATATGGTACAATACAATCGGCAAGATAGGCTGGAGCTAGACTGTTTCGTATTTTATATGTAAGTAGTAAAACCTTGAAGTCACATCTTACGTGTACAGGAAGCCAGTGCATGTGAGCCAATATAGGCGTAATATGATCAAACTTTCTTGTTCTTGTCAAAAGTCTTGCAGCCGAATTTGTACCAACTGTAATCTTTTGATGCTAGACATGGGGAGACCCGAAAATAATACATTACAGTAATCGAAACGAGATTCTTGTCAGAGGTCATTCCTCACATCTCATGCAACCTTGACTGTCAATACTGTCCCACTTACACATATTTTGATTGATTGATTGATTGATTGATTGATTGATTGATTGATTGATTCTTTTATTAGTGGATTGCACAGTTCAGTACATATTCCGTACAATTGACCACTAAATGGTAACACCCAAATAAGTTTTTCAACTTGTTTAAGTGGGGCTTCACGGTGGCAGAGGGGTTAGTGCGTCTGCCTCACAATACGAAGTTCCTGCAGTCCTGGGTTCAAATCCAGGCTCGGGATCTTTCTGTGTGGAGTTTGCATGTTCTCCCCGTGAATGCGTGGGTTCCCTCCGGGTACTCCGGCTTCCTCCCACTTCCAAAGACATGCATGGGGATAGGTTAATTGGCAACACTAAATTGGCCCTAGTGTGTGAATGTTGTCTGTCTATCTGTGTTGGCCCTGCGATGAGGTGGCGACTTGTCCAGGGTGTACCCTGCCTTCCGCCCGATTGTAGCTGAGATAGGCGCCAGCGCCCCCCGCGACCCCGAAAGGGAATAAGCGGTAGAAAATGGATGGATGGAACTTGTTTAAGTCGGGGTCCACGTTCATCAATTCATGGTACAAATATATGCTATCAGCATAATACAGTCATCACACAAGTTAATGATCATCAGAGTATATACATTTAATTATTTACATTTACAATCCAGGGGTGGGATGTGGGGCGGGGGGGTCAGCAGTCTCACCACCTGCTGTAGGTCATTTTTACAATGTAACATACGTACATGCATGATCCCCATGTATTTATTTTTCATTAACATATTGATGCGTGATCATATTAGTGATCAAATGTGTGATCAGATTAGCTTACTTTGTTTTTAGCAAACTGTATTGTATTTGGTAGGTAACACAGTAATGTGTTGGGCTAAGAGTAGCTTACAGTATTGTTAGATAGGACCTAACCTAGCTAACTCAAAAGTAGGCTAATGTTATATTAGCAACATTTTTTGTATGATTTATAGTTTTCTGTGCATTTCAAACATTGTCATTTGTTTTTTAGCTAAAGTAACATGGCTGCTCGGGGGCCACCTATGGTCCCTGTGAACCTCGCCAGACAAAAGATCCAAGACAGATGGGATGAAGAGCCCATCGGAGGCAGTGACTCTGAATCCTGACATCTCAGATGTAGAGGACCCAGACGATTGTCGCCCCTCCACTGAAAAAGGCCAGTCAGACACAGAAGAGGCCTCTGAAGAAGAAATTGATGTTGTGTCCGGGAGGGCACTTACTTGGCTGTGTTACCTCACAGCCAGGCTATAACACAGAGTCACAATATTTTTAAGTAGCCGGCCAGGGCCCGGGTTTAGTCTGTCTCCCCAATAAGTTCATGAGAGCTGTTTATGCCTGAAAATATAATATAATATGTACTGACATGCACGAATACCTACTTACATATATTTTGCGCCAGTGTAGTGAGGCTACTGAAATCAGATCTGTGAATGGGACAGTCAAGAAATGCTTTGAATTAAAAAATTGTTCCAGCACCCCGCGCGACTCCAAAAGGGACAATCAGTAGAAAATGGATGGATGGATGGTGTAAGGTGGCGTGGCCGACAGACCTGCAGCGAGGCGGGGTGCGCCCACCTGGGCGTGATTCTTATTCCCCCTTCAGTGTGTAAAAGGGCAGCAGCGGAGGAGAACGGGGCAGAAGGAGTGCGAAAACCAGCGCATGCAGAGCGAAAGCGACCGAGAGCGAGAGGCAGATGACATGGAGTTGAAAAGCAACCGGCAGAGCAAGCAGTGGCAGGGAGTGCTGAAAAGCGACCCGACGAATAACGAAGGTTTATTGAAAGAATAAAACAAAGTCAGGAAACTGCTCGCCGTCATGTCAATTCTTGGTGGTCCATGGAACCCACAGGGAGGAAGACCTCCACAGATGGATAAAAGATTCAATAAAAACTGCTGGGACACATATTTGACCCGACTTGTGGCAGAGGCCGTAGTGATTCAAAAACTTGGCTTTAAAACTGGTTATTTTGATGGTTTCCCAATAAAATCAAGTATTGGTTTAATGTTTAGTGTTGTGCTTTTTGCTTACTCAGATTTCTCCTAAACCTCAATATTAGCTACAATATAGAACCTGTAATACGTGAAGGAGTGTGCATGTGACATAAATACTATTGTCCATTTCAGAGCTGGGCAGCACGGTGGCAGAGGGGTTAGTGCGTCTGCCTGACAATACGATGGGTTCAATCCTGGGCTCGGGATCTTTCTGTGTGGAGTTTGCATGTCCTCCCCGTGACTGCGTGGGTTTCCACCGGGTACTCCGGCTTCCTCCTACTTCCAAAGACATGCACCTGGGGATAGGTTGATTGGCAACACTAAATTAGCCCCAGTGTGTGAATGTGAGTGTGAATGTTGTCTGTCTATCTGTGTTGGCCCTGCAATGAGATGGCGACTTGTCCAGGGTGTAAGCCGCCTTCTGCCCGATTGTAGCTGAGATAGGCACCAGCGCCCCCCATGACCCCAAAGGGAATAAGCGGTAGGAAAATGGATGGATGGATGGCATTTCAGAGCTAAAGTTAGTCAATCACACAATGGACCATATCTTACAATCTCATTCTGGATGAAGCTAGTCTGACTGATACAGATATAATGTATGTGTGTGCGCGTGTGTGTGTGTGCGTGTGTGTGTGTGTGTGTGTGTGTGCGTGCATGCGTGCGTGCGTGCATGCGTGCGTGTGTCAGCCGCCACCACTCAGCACCAGTCCATTAAGTCAGCCTTTGTCACCCACAGACAGTGAGAGCCAACCACACACAAAAACTCTAATTGAACACATTGTGTCAAAGCATAGCGTCAACACCCACCCACACAGACACACACACAGGCAAACATATGTACACCGACACAAACACACACACACATACATACAAATACACACAAAGACTTCTAAACGTTACTATCACACCACCACCTTATCACAAACCTGCAGCCACAACATATGAATTCAACATAAACACTACAATTTAAAATAAAACACCCCTTTAGATGCTTCATTGGGTACATCCTCTAATACAATCCGATGCAAAAACTCGGTTTTGGGAAAATATTTATATTAGGTCACACTTTCCAAACCTAACGAATATAACACACAGCCCTTTGTGTCCTGCCACTACTTTGCATGTTCTTACAGCGGTGAGAGGCATTAACACCATCAACTTAATGAGGCGGGATGAATTGCAGCAAGATAAAACAAAGATGGCTGCTGTTCAATTGCTGGTTTAACAGCATGGATGTTTGTTGCACCACTGTACTTTACTATAGTCACAATACCAGTGGCGGGCCGTGCGTTTCCCACCAAGGCCTTCAGTGATGTCAGACTTCAATAATTACCTCTCAAAATACCATAATTGATGTCACCACTTGACAATTGCTGGAGAAATACTATACAGGAACACATTTACGCACCAATATAGCATTGAATCACATCAACAGTGTACAAAACGAGTTATTTTCTGGAGCATTTAAAAATCAATTAAAATGCATCAGCAATTAAAACATATCTTATGTGGTTTTGTCATAATTAAAATTGCAAAAAATAAAATATTTGAACTCCCAATTTGTAGCAGCTATTCGACGGCCTATACTCCTCGTCGTCAGCTTTTTCGAGTGGAAATGGCGAGCGTTTCATCACCAGAACAGTTGATCTCACAAGATTTAGTTTCTCTTTAAATATCTTTCTTGAAATGGCCCTGCAGATATATATCCGCCACCTAATCAACGTATTGTTCTCCTTCTCTGCTATCCCGGTCTGGCTACCACGGAACACTTCCCGCTTCCTGCTAAATTGCAACTTGTGAATGCATATTCATTTTGGAATGACAAGTGTGTATCCAATCACAGTCTCGTTAACATCAGGCTACTTAGATAGGCTACTGTCAGCAACTTGTGATCTGATTGGCTGTCGCAACTGTCTCTCTACTCTATGTGTTCTCAAATTCCTCCACTAACGGTCCCGGTGAGTATCCAATCACAGGATGCGTAAACGTCACCTTCAACGTGAGGCCAGCTAGAAGGCATTACTGACAACAACTTGTGATCTGATTGGCTCTCGTAACTGTTTATCAACTGTATGTCCCAGTTCACTTACAGTGCACGGACGCCCGCATTGTTGATTCTTAGCAGATTTCGTCCAGCATGGCAACATAAGCGAGCTTAATTCTGATTGGATACAAGCCAAAACTAAATACAACAGCACTGGATGGAGCAAAATATGACATGAAGAGAATATGAATACTTTTAGATATTAAGGAAAGTAAATTTAAAAATATTTTTTTCTTTGATTATGATCATGATTTCTGGTTGTTAGGCCAGCAAAGAAGGCCTTTCTGGCCCTGACAGCACACCACTGCACAATACTGAGGTAATAGGCCACTATACTACAATTCTGAGGGCTTTATGAATTCTATTATGCACACAGTGAACTTGTTCAAGGCCAAAAACTCTTTAGCAGAGACCGAACGGGTTCCAGGTGAAAGATTGTGTGGTCATTTGTTCGCGCCCTCTTTGTGTGGCTAACAGCAGCTTTCACACCACAGATGTTTCCTGTCGCTGTGTACTGTCAGACATTAATGTTCTGGGAATTTTTAAAGGCGTACAGACTGATAAAATATCCTTGTGTTCATGCAGAGAGGAGGTGTTGTTACTGTAACAGACCATCACATGGTAGCTTTTGGTTGTGTTCGGTTTTTTTGTCATATTTGAAATATATATATTTTTTTGTTCAAACCAAATAGGGATAATATCAATACCAAGGGCGGTTTCAGTCATTAAATTTTAAGTGCGGTCTTTTAGAGTGACTAGCCAGTGGAAACTGTTTCATCTCTGCTTTGGAGTCCTAGCCCAGCCTAACAAATGCATTTATATTAGTGTTTAAGGTGGTTTGAATTCCCTTTTAACTAGGAATGTCCAATAATGGCTTTTTTGCCCATATTCTATATTCCGATTTTGTCCAACTCTTAATTACCGATACCAATATCAACCGATACCAATATAAACAGTTGTGGAATTAACACATTATTATGCCTAATTTTGTTGTGATGCCCCGCTGGATGCATTAAACAATGTAACAAGGTTTTCCAAAATAAATCAACTCAAGTTATGGAAAAAAATGCCAACATGGCACTGCCATACGTATTATTGAAGTCACAAAGTGCATTTTCTTTTTTAACATGCCTCAAAACAGCAGCTTGAAATTTAGGACATGCTCTCCCTGAGAGAGCATGAGGAGGTTGAGGTGGGCGGGGTTGGGGGAGAGCAGGGTTGAAGTGGGTGTGTATATTGTAGCATCCCGGAAGAGTAAGTGCTGCAAGGGGTTCTGTTGTGTTAATGTGGTGTTACGGTGCAGATGTTCTCCCGAAATGTGTTTGTCATTCTTGTTTGGTGTGGGTTCACAGTGTGGCGCATATTTGTAACAGTGTTAAAGTTGTTTATACGGCCACCCTCAGTGTGACCTGTATGGCTGTTGACCAAGTATGCATTTGCATTTACTTGTGTGTGTGAACAGCCGTAGATATTATGTGACTGGGTAGGCACGCAAAGACAGTGCGCTCTATACTTCTCTCTACGTCCGTGTACACTGCAGCGTTTTAAAAAGTCAAAAATGTTTACTTTTTGAAACTGATCCCCATAATTTTGAAACCGATAATTTCCAATATTATATTTTAAAGCATGTATTGGCCGATAATATTGGCAGTCCAATATTGGCAGTCCAATATTATCGGGCATCTCTACTTTTAACCCCCAACCACCGGTCAAGCTCTGCCGACTTCATTACATGTTTTAAAAGGTAGCAGGACTGTGCTGAGATTTATACCCCCAGTTGTTGTTAAAATAAAATTTAATATTCAGAAAAATTATTTAGTTAACTTACTTTTGGCCTGCCAAGGATCTGAATGATGTAACCTCCTGCATATGATTTGTTTAGTATTTCACACTTTTAGAGGGAGGTAATGTGATGGGGTAACACAGGGGTCGGCAACCCAAAAAGTTGAAGAGCCATATTGGATCAAAAATACAAAAAAAAAATAAAAAATCTGTCTAGAGCTGCAAAAAATTAAAACCCTTCTATAAATGATATAATGAAGTCAACACATGATGTAAGTTTCTAGATTAGCTGTTAGACTACTATCAAAATGAATGTGTGTTGCAGGCTGATGCAATTTTTTGTTGACAGGAATGTAATATTTATTCTACCCATTTTTACAACATTGCAAAACATTAGTAAAACGCAGGCTTCTCAGGGGGTGAGATAACTCTAAATTATTGTCTTAGAATGTCCAAATGTATAGATGTGTGTCCAAGTTAAAGGAAATGGCGGGCTGTCTTCTTTGAATGAATTTATAACTGTGCATTTATGCAAGCTGGGTTACGTTTGGCAATATTACATACAGATAATATGTCATGAAAATTGCAGATATAAATGAAATTCACAGAGGACATAAGTAAGGGTAAATAAATGAGCTTAAATATACCTACAAGTGAGGCATAATGATGCAATATGTACATAAAGCTAGCCTAAATAGCATGTTAGCAACGATTAGCTTGCAGTTATGCACTGATCAAAAATGCTTGGTAAGCACTGCACACAAGTCAATAAAATCCACAAAGTTCACCTTTGTGCATTCACACACAGCATAAAAATATTGGTGGACAAAATGAAACAAAGAATGAGTGGCATGAAATAAGTCTTTCTCTGGCATTGTTGACGAAAGTTATACATGTAAACAAAGTATGGTGGGTTCAAGGACTTCCAAAACAGTGCTCGTCAAATACTCTCATCAAAGAATCATGTTTAATGTAAAGAGTGAACTTTCTAACAATTAGGGAGTTTTGAGTCATGTTTTCCTCCTACAGAAACTGTACGAAAAACTTATTTTTCTATTTTCATACATTTTCGAAAAAGCTCCAGAGCCGCATGTTGCAGACCCCGGGGTAACAGGACTGAGTAAAAACCTAAGGATTTGACTAAAGAGTGAAAATTTATTAAAAAAAAGAAAAACTTCAAGTGAAGTTGGGAGAAGAAATAAACACACATATCACATTTCTGAAGGATTTAAATGATTATTTCATGGTACAGTATTATTTTAGGAAGCGTGGATAGGCAACACATGCATTTATATTAGTGTTCAAGGTGGTTTAAATTCCTCTTTTACATTGAATTTATTAAATATGCAATCAGATGAATGTGCAGGACACTTCTTTAAGAAATATTTTACAATTAATTTCCATAGTGAATTTATAAATTTTGTTTCCTGGGAATCCGTGGAATGATTTTGATAACTATAGTTGCCTTCCCCATGTACAGAAAAATGATATAGCTGCAGTTATTTGCGCTTGTCATCTCAATTCAGATGTTCCAGAGTTTAAACATTTTATCAAATCATCCCTGTTATCTTTACTCAACTGTGACGTGTTGCGTCACGCTTGAGCTTTGCTTGACTGATGAAAAAGTAAGATCTTCCTCCTGGAGTTAGCCATCATGAGTGGGCGGAGGATTATGGCGGCTGGCTGCTGTTTCAGAGTGAAATCTGCCTGAATCTAAAATTAGAAAGAGCAGCTTTGCTTCTGTGTTTGACGTTTTTGGTGACTCACAATTCTGACCCGGAATTTCAATTTATCTTAAATAAAGTCTTTGTTTCATTGTTAAAGCCTCATTTCATTTTCTCTTTTTTTTTGTCTGTATCCTTCCTAATGTTTGCAAGCTGCAAACACAATAATGATGATTTCCATTCCAAACTGTGTAGAAAATGAATAAAGTGTGCAAATAAAAACACTTCCATGGCCTTTGGAATGTTTTCTTATTTAGTTTTCTAAAGCAGGTGCTGAATGTCACACAACGTTGCCAGTTCCAATAATTGAAGTCTCTCGAGCTTTCCCCTCCTTATTTCTGTGTTTACACTGCACTATATGGACACATTTGCTTGAAAATATATTATTTTTATATTAGAAATCCTGCATGTATAATGAAAAAACATAACAGGGGCGTTCAAAAATAGTAAATTATTGGGCCATGACACATTTTAAATTATAATTAAACTACGTTGAAAACATTAAAACCAGGACAAAAAGGCATAATGAAGAAGGGTGTCCAAGATTCGGCCCACTAGCTATCTTTTTCAACCCTTAGCTTGTTTTTATTGTACAGTATCAAATGCTAAAAATAAAATTCAAGCAAGCAAAAATGTATAATGCAACAAGAAAAGTTTAATGGTAATACTACTGTAATAAAACTAATAAAAATACACTCCGTTGACATCTTTAAATATGCTTTTCGCTTATCTGCATGGATTGTCTTCTGGCGTGTTAAAAACATTGACAAATATTAAAACGGCCCCTAAATTATTTTCCCCATGAATCCGGCTAACTTCTTTTTACACTTCTGTAAATAATGTGTAAATAACGAAATAAAATGAGTTTTCTTTGTGTTTTTAAAATGTATTCATGCATCTCAATGATTAGGGATGCGAATTTTTGGGCACCACACGATTCGACTCGATTGAAAATCGGGGGTAACGATTCAATTCAGAATCGATTTTCAATTCAAAACAATTTTCGATTCAAAATCTGTACTTGTTTTAATAACATTGGATGCCAATTCAATGATGAACTAACTTCCTCCAAAAAATAGATGAACAGCTCTGATCAAGTTCTGTATTACTTAAATGAAAACTGGTTTTGTTTAATAAAATGCTTCCCAAAAATGTTTAAATAAATCTATGCGGCAAATATGGGCAACTGCATCAACATGATGATTTGCCCCGCTGGCTGGACAGGACATAAAAAAATGAATAAATAAATAAATAATTCTCACACTATTAAAATTGTATCATTTTTTTGTTTGTTTTAATCAATTAATCAATTTTCACGAATAAGAATTGCGATTAATCTAAAAATCACATTTTTGGACACCCCGATTAATGATAATATTGTAGCTTTGCGGGTACTAGTTCCTGGTTTCCAGCAATCTTTGCAGCACTGCTTTGTAAATAGTTGTTAATATTAGATGTTTATTGTTAACAGTGGCGGGCCTTGCGTTTCTCCCCGAGGCCTTTAGTGATGTCCTACTTAGTCCGACTTCACCTCTCAAAATACAGTAATTTATGTCACCACGTGGGCACGGCTATAGATACTATACAGAAACACACGTGCACACTACTGTGCATCCATTCCCTCAATGGTGTACAAAACGGTCTATTTTTCGGCACATTCAACATTCAATAAACCTGCATCAGCAATTAAAACATATCTTACGCGGTACTTCATCAATCCATTTTCTACCGCTTGTCCCGTTCGGGGTCGTGGGGGTGCTGGAGCCTATCTCACCTGCATTCGGGCGGAAGGCGGGGTACACCTGGACAAGTCGCCACCTCATCGCAGGGCCAACACAAAGAGACATACAACATCACACACTACGGCCAATTTAATGTTGCTAGTTAACCTATCCACAGGTGCATGTCTTTGGAGCTGGGAGGAAACTGAAGTACCCGTAGGGAACCCACGGGGAGAACATCCCGAGCGCAGGATCAAACCCAGGACCTTCGTATTGTGAGGCAGACGCACTAACCCCTCTATCACCGTGCTGCCCTTATGTAGTACTGTCAAAATTAAAAGAATTGTATCAAACAAATGAAACATGAAAAAAAAAAAAAAAAGAAATAAAATATTTGAACTAACAATTTGTAGGACCCATCCGACGCCATATAAACCAGAGGTACCCCTCGTAGTCGGAGGATTTGTGTGAAAGTGGCTGGCAAACCATTTCTCCTTGGTGTTGTGCCAAAATGTGATTGCCTGCCAAAAATGTATTACCTTCGCGGGTGCGCGCACAGCTTGCTAAACCTGCATTGCTTGGCTTTGTCTGTCCACAACAGATTACAAGGTGTAAGACAAACACTTTATATTTGTGGTTATTGTACCAGTGAGTTTTCTATGGCTTTCTATGGCTCGTGTGGCTCCGGTGTCACTTCCTGTTTTCGCAACTTTTGATTGGATACTCACTTGGGACTCCCAAGTGAGTATCCAATCACAGGACTCGTA
The DNA here is from genome assembly GCF_033978795.1 of Nerophis ophidion. Taxonomy (NCBI): domain Eukaryota; kingdom Metazoa; phylum Chordata; class Actinopteri; order Syngnathiformes; family Syngnathidae; genus Nerophis; species Nerophis ophidion. The sequence continues at coordinate 38,600,021 of NC_084615.1, read as the reverse complement.
AATGTCAGGGCCAGCTGGAAAGCCTTACTACTGACAACAACACGTGGTCTGATTGGCTATTGCAATTATCTATCGACTGTATGTCCATGTTCCCTTACAGTCCACATATGCCCGCATTGTTGATGCTGAACGCCCCGGGCAGATTTCATACAGCATGGCAACATAAGCTAGCTGAATTCTGATTGGATAAAAACTCTAACCTAAAAACAATAGCACTGGAAGGAACATAATATAACATGAAGAAAATATGAATACTTTAAGATATTTAGGGAAAGTAAATTAAAAATTACTTTTATCTTTAGTTATGATCATGATTTTGAGTTATGTTAGGCCAGCAGAGAAGGCCTTGCTGGCCCTGACGGTCCACCACTGACTGTTACGTAGTTTGTCGTTTATTATTCCCCCTTAGTGGTAGTAGTAGTTACCCTGTGATTTTATTTTTGCACACTGTTAAAAAAAAGTCAGGAGATTTAAGGTAAAATATTGGCAACTAAGTCACCCAAATTTTACTGCAAAAATAACAGTTGTACCGTATTTCCAATGATAGGAATGTACTGTTAAAACGCTGACTGTAGATTTTCCCGCAAAAAATAAAAAAAGCCGCTCGGTCACCAGAATTTTACCGTAAAAATAGAAGTAGTACCGGTTTTTACATTTACAGTAATGCATGTAATGACCGTAGATTTTACGGCAAAAAACTGGCAACTCTGTCGGTGGCCAGAATTTTAACGTAAAAATAAAAGTGATACTGTTTTTCTATGTCCAATACTGCACTACTAAACAACAACTGTAGATTCAGCAAAATCCCTGTAATTTTACCGTACAAATACCAGTGGTACTGTTTGTCCATTTACAGTAATGCAGTGTTAAAACAACATCGGTATATTTTACAGTAAAACAAAAATTGGCAGCTCATTTGCCAGAATTTTACTGGAAAAATAAAAGTTTGTCATTTTTACTTTCTGTAAAACCCTCCACTGTAAAACCACTGTAAAACCAATGGCCGTAGATTTTATTGTGAACGAACTTGCATCTCAGTTGCCGGAATTTTACTGTAAAAATAAATGCAGTGCCGTTTTTCCATTTACTGTAATGCACTGTAAAAACAACAACAGTTGATTTTTATAGTAAACAAAATTGGTATTTCAGTTGCGAAAATTTTACTGTAAAATAAAAGTGGCACTATTTTTCTATTTCCCATTTCCATTGGTTAATACACTGTAAAACATCAACCATAGATTGTATAGTAAAAAAAAACCTAACAGCTTCGTTGCCAGAATTTGACTGTAAAAATGAAAATGCTATCTTTGTTTTTATTTACAGTAAATCTGTGTAGAATAAACAAACACTGTAAATCAGTGGTCCCCAACCTTTTTGTATCCGCGGACCGGTCAACGCTTGATAATTTGTCCCGCGGCCCGCGGGGGGTGTCCTTTTTTTTCTTTTTTTTTTCTTTTCTTCTTTGTCATGAAAAAGGGACGTTTTTGCCATGAAAAAGGGAGTTTTTTGTGGTCGGTGCACTATTTGTAAGTGTATATTGTGTTTTTTATGTTGATTTAATAAAAAAAAAAAAGGTTTTATTTTTTATTTATTTATTTTTTTTAATAAAAAATTCTTCTGCGGCCCGGTACCAATCGGGCCACGGCCCGGTGGTTGGGGACCACTGCTGTAAATGTTACGGTATACAATAGGCATGGGAAGGATTGATCATGCCTCCCAAAAATAGTTGCGTTGAGTCTAGTGGACACTCAACTGCTTCCCCACATTGGATGAAGCAAATTCCTTTGAACTTGCTGATTGTTTATGTATTGAGGGTGAGTGTGTGGCTGACATCTTGTGTGAGTCACGGATGACAACACAACTGACTTGACACAAAAACACGGGACAACCGAAAAATAACTTGTGCTTTAAAAACACTGAAACGTCGTTGGGTTTGCCACAGGAGTGGTCAATTGATGTGAATTTTTGCGGAGCTTATGGGATTTTAGCAGAAGTTCCAAACCACAACAGGAAACCAACATGGGCAGATAGCGCCACCACTTCCTGTGTGATGTCACATGGTGTACACACTGATTTTGTTTGTGTAAGTGTGTGAGTGTGTGTGTGTGTGTGTGCGCGCATGTACAAAAACAGTTTGTAGTGTTTTGTTTTGTGCTGACTGGTAACAGGTGGTATGTTCATTACACCGCGATAAACAGATACATCATCTGCTTTCATCTTGTGTGAACACACACACACACACAACCACACGCCACACACAACAATCACAAGGCGATGTTTTTATCCACTATCAATTATTACGTCTTCCACTTTGACCAGAGCAAAGCTTGTCTTATCATGTTTTCACCCTCCATGGGATAAGGTGCTAATGCAGCGTTAGTGCTTATCTTTTTTCTGCAGCGCAGGAGAAGAGTTTGCACATATTTCTTATAAACATTGACGGTGGAAACAGTGCAAAGCACTTCTTTGTTTCGCTTTTGCTAACAAAGCTACAAGAAAGATACTGCTTTTCTTTTCGATTTTAAACAAACTTCAGTGTAATCAGTTAAAGTATTGTGATTTAACACAGTGTTTATTAAAACACAACAGTACTCTAATATAACGTTTCACACCATGTTATTAAACTAAGATATATATTTACCTAGCTTTTAGACACCACAGATTATTGGTTATTATTTGAAACGAATCATAACTGAAATAGAAATTTAGCCTCAAAGCAGATGACAACTTGACACGTTTGCCACTTGTTTGATTGGCAACATTAAATTGGTCCTAGTGTGTGAATGTGAGAGTGAATGTTGTCTGTGTTGGCCCTGCGATAAGATGGCGACTTGTCCAGGGTGTACGCCGCCTTCCGCCCGAATGCGGCTGAGATTAGCTCCAGCACCCCCCGCGACCCCAAAAGGGACAAGAGGTAGAAAATGAATGGATGTGAGGAGCTTGATCGTAACTGCCCCAAATGCTGCTTTCAAGAATACTGCAAAATCACAGAGAAAACCCACTTAACGCTCAGTTCAAATTTAAACAAATAAAGATGGCTGACGCCCACAGTAAGTTAGCATTTGTAAATGTGTTAAACCTTGGCGAGAATGAGGACTCAGGTGCAGAAGGGGGACAATTGACACAGGCTTTATTTAAGTTTTCTTTGAAATCTCTTTGAACAGAGTGATTAAAGCAAAGCGGCTATGGAATCTATGATAAAGACATAGGCAAAACGAAATAAACAGAAAATCACTCCAGAGGGAGGAAAAAGGCAATAGCAAAATTACACACAAATCTTCTAACAAAAGAACAACAATCTATGAAAAATTTGTGAAGAATTTGAACACAGTGTGTTGTCAAGCTTATGAGATGCGATGCAAGTGTAAGCCACTTTGACACTATTGTTCTTTTTTTTTTTTTATAAATGTCTAATGATAATGTCAATGAGGGATTTTTAATCACTGCTATGCTGAAATTATAAATAATATTGATACTGTTGTTGATAATATTCATTTTTGTTTCACTACTTTTGGTTTGTTCTGTGTTGTGTTTGTCTCTCCTCTCAATTGCTCTGTTTATTGCAGTTCTGGGTGTTGCTGGGTCAGGTTTGGTTTTGCAGTTGGTTTGCATTTTTATGGTATTACTGTGTATTGGTTTGCTGGATTGATAAAAAAAAAATGGATTTAAAAAAAAAGAGAATCGATTCGTATTCTAATCGTTTTTTTCTCACACCCCTAGAAGACACCAAATATATGTTTTACTTTAGTACTTTCTAAATGTTTGACGCCGTGTTTTAAAGTGTTTCAATTTATTTTTAATGCACGCATAAATTGTAATTATTTAGACAACTTTATAATTGAGATACAATTATAGCTATAGCTAGCTATAGCACAACCCAGACAGGTTCACAGGGGCTCCGTGTTACTGCCCCAAATGCTGCGTCCAAGAATACTGGGAAATCAGAACCACCACACTTGACGCTTATAAGAAAATATGGCCGACTACAACAAGAAACTAGTATTATCGTGTAAACATCAAGTAAAATGTATATTTGTTGATGACGAGTAATTTAATAGTCCACTGCTCTGCATCGAATGAGAAATACCAAATATAACGTACAGAGCGCCACCTAATTATACATCATGCATGGCCACCTAATGAAGTGGCCGTAAAAAACATCTTAAAAGTGGAATCGGGTGATTGCGAGCGACGATGACGTCACCGAGCAGCAGCTTTCGGACTGCAATGGGTTAACACCAGCGGCATGCACGCTCACTGGGTGCATCGGGAGCGCGCCCACAACACCGGGCTGGCCAAGCTCGAAGCGAACACACGCACACACCCTGAAGAGAACACTCTCGGACTTCCAAGCGATAAAAAACGTCTGGAGTGTCTTTCCCTCCCGTGGAATAACCCTTTTTTTCCTTTTAACGGAGCACTTCAGGCGGACTGCGAGGGTCAGCAAGGCGGTCCACCATGACGGGAAACAGGGAGGAGGAGAGGAGGAAACTGGCCGACATCATCAACCACTGGAACGCCAACCGGCTCGACCTGTTCGAGATCAGCCGGCCCACAGAGGTAGGCGACCGGCCCGGGGTAGCAGGATAGGCCGCGGTTCAGTGGGCCCTTTCCTGGTTGTTGGAGGCAAACGTAACGCTTCCAACTCACCCAACCCCAGAAATAAACACGCTTCGGCAATGCCAAGTGTATGATGTGGTGGGCGGCGTGGTTTAGTTGGTGTGTTCCGTGGGAAGTCCCGCAAGTTCCACGCTTGGCGAGAACGTACGCCAGACCCCGTTTGAAAAGCAGGGCATTTCAGTGTCGTGTTTGGGACTTATCAACCAACGCAATTTGTGGTACATTCACAATTTAAACGACATGTGTGACCGCCGTTGGTGGCTAGATCGTGATTTAAATAGGTGGAATAACTTATAAGAGATTTGATGTAGCAAGTTAGCAGCTACTAATTGCTAGCTGTTCTGGGGGTGAAGAAAGACTTAACACCCAGCCCGAAATCAACAATTATTACAAGTTGACAATATTTCGGAAAGATCCCTGGCGCTATCGTGCTAAGGGAGCCGGCCGAATGCGAAGTGAAGACCAGCCTCACCTCTAAGGTCTTCAGGTGTCTTGCAGGACGTTATTGCAACCGTTCGTGCTACGCAGTTTTTTGGAAAGTGGCACATTTTTGAAAGCAGTCTGGTTTGTTATCTCCCCATCGAGGTTGCAGCCAGCTAGCTGGCTAGCCTGGCGGTTAGCAAGCCAGCGTTTTTAACCGCAATGTGATACTGAATTATACATGATGCACAAAACCAGACACATTAAGGGGCGTGTTGAATAACACCGTAATGAATAAAATTATTAACATTGCTGGAAATGTTCAGCTGAGCTATAACAGTAGTATAGGTGCCAGTCTGCAGCGACGAGCCTTATGTATTAGCCAAGATGAGCAAAATATAAATGTTCATACTTTTAGGTTAGGTTGTTTTTTTCTAGGCCTGATCACTAGCTGTGTTGTCCTGCATTGTCTTTAAAACACAAGTTAGCGTGTTGGTATCTTTATGATGGACGGCTGCTGCCAACTGCAACATATTTAGCAGTGGTGTAATTAAATAAGTTGTGACACGACGGGATAAAAACAAACAAGTCCATGCATACTTCTATGAGTGAGCTATGGTCTCTGCTGCTGGTTCTGTTCCTTAATAAGTTGGTCAATGTCCTCTCGAACCTGGTCCATCATGGCTGACTAGTTTTGATTGTGTCAGCTGTCATGTTTTTAGGCGGGTAGCTTACCCCCCTTCTTGTTCTTGTATAAGGGGGTAAGGAGGGGTCACAGGGTCCCCTCCTCTCCCCTTGAGCCGATTAATTTATCGGGATTGAAGCTGGCCAGCCGTTGGCCAGAGTTGTGTTCGACCAGTGCGCACAACCTCACCATCCTGTGAGGAATGATTAACTGACACACAAGTCTTCAAGGCCTTTTAAATCCTTCTGACTGTACGTAGACTTGAAACTACAGTAAGTTACCCCACCAGTGCTCCATTCAATAAACGCAGATGCTTGACACCCCGCTGCCAGGCCACATGCCACACCCTCCCCATATGTCAGCTGGTTGAGCCCCCTGCTTTGCTGCACAAGTGGCTGTCACGCTCATAAAGAATCCTGCTATGACATACCAAAACTCTTGCAGGACGCTAGTGGACAACCTCCACTTTGTTCTCTTTTAGAAACGAAATCCCTGTAATTTGAAGACAGATTTTTGTGTTGAAAACATAACAATCTGCACTGTGATGGGTTCGTACATAGCTGCATAGGTTCTTTTTGAAGTACTATGGTTTAGGGCTGTGCGATATGGCCTTTTATTAATATCTCAAAATTCTTAGCCCATGTCATGATACACGATATATATCTCAATATTTTGCCTTAGCCTTGAATTAACACTAACATTACCAAAACTGTATTTATTAAACAGTTATTAAGCAGTGACACATACATTCATATGATTTCAAGACAGAAAGTGCAAGATTGTCAGAGACATTTTAAAACGAGCTATTGGTGCACTTTTGTGCATGATGTCACTACAATAGTTAATAACAAATAAAGTGCACTTTTGTGCATGATGTCACACAAGATATTTCGATAACTGTCAAATAAAAATTAGCTGCATAATAGGAAATCAAATAGTGTATGCCCTTCGCTATGTGGTAGGTTACTGTGGATGTTCTGAAGGTTTGCATATTTGTGTAAATTGTCCCTTTAAGTTCTACAGATAGGAGATCATTTCTGTTAAGGGATTATTATAATTATAATTATTATTTACTTATATTTCATACGTGTCGTTTGGTAAGCTGAAATGTGTTTCTTTAAGTTGTTTAACCGTTGCTATGGTTTTGGTTGCTCTGGTTACGGTTGCTACGGTTACGGGCAGTTCCGTTTCCGCCGGCTGGTAGAAAAAGTGTTAAAAGAGCTCCGGCACTAACAAGCAACGCAGCGTCGGTAATACTACACGGGAGATAGTTCACCACGATTGCAGATGGGAGAAATAACCACAGTAAGCTTCCTATTTCAGTGTGTTATAAGTGACAGTTTATCAGTTTCAGTAGTTAAAGTTTAGGGTGTTTGGGCGCTTCACGTTGCCAGTATATGTGAAGTGTTTGGTAACCGCGAGTAAGCTAACCCCAGCTCGCACTTGTGTTTTGTGTGCTGCACAGTGACTTCACGAACGGCAGGTTTAGTCACGTTTGACTTAAGTTTGTTATAGAGACCCTCTCCCTGGTGACTGTATAATTTGGAGAGCGTGGGACAGTATAGAGATTTTAGTTGTGTGCTATCGTGTTTACATTGCTGCGAGGGAAGTGGACAGCGCGAAGTTGGCGTGTTAATTGTACGCACTCACGGAACTAGTCGACAGAGAGGTGACCCAGGACGAGGCTGGTTCTCCTCTCGCTCCAGACTGGACTCCTGAGGTGTGCTAAAGGAAGCACGGCCGTGCTCCCCCCCACATCTCTACTCCACCACAGGAGGTGTCCCCCCTCTCCAACGCCCCCTTTGTATCCAGCAGTCCAAACTCACCCACCCCACCCCTACGTGCACCACCGATTCAGCAGGACCACAACGAACAAATTTCTGGCCCAGCCAAGGGGCCCAGGTTGGACCGTGTGTGTGTGTTGTGTGATTGGTTTAGTGCGGGTGGTTTTATTGGGGAGGTAGCATGTGAGTGGGGACGAGTATATGAGTTTAATTAGTGTGTTTATTATTGCCTGGTTATTGTATGTTTATGTGGTGTATAGTAGATTGTTAAACTGTATAAGTCGTCTCCTCTCACTCGCTCTTAAGTTAGATTTTTGCGTAAATAGTGAATAATTCGAGCATCCCCCTTAAGGTAAAATACAGTCTTTTACAGGCTCCCGTATAGCGGACGTTATCACCCTCTGTTGTTGACAATTTTATTTTCATACGTCCTGGTTGCTTGGGTTTTTTGTTGGCTGTAGCACTGGCTGGAGATGTTGACATGCAGAGTTTCAAGCACTCTTCTTTCTTTAGCGGGCAACTTTTCAAATGATGCTACAAATTAGTAGTGCGCTACTTATTGTAGCAAAGTTTTTGCCGCATAATTTACATTCTACGGTTTGTCTGTTCAACATCTTCCCGCTTGAAGCCAAACCGCCGCCAGATGAAAGACCCTGTGTTGTTTTTCTTGGGAATTTATTATTCTTTGGCACCTTCTCTCACTCGTTTTAGCACTCACACGGCTCACCTTGCACCACCTGCCACTGCTAACCTTACCCATAATGCTACCTCTCTGCTCAGCAAGGATGTATGATGTTGGTCGCGCGACAGTATGTGACGTATGTAACAAGGTGCGCTTGTTTTATGTCTCTGTTAGAAGGAGAGACAAGAAAGACTGACAAAAGCCTGTAGTGTATTGCCTGCAGCTAAAAGCAACATATACTCAAATACTTATGACAAAGTAATTTTCTACATCGCACAGAGACAAACCTGCGATATATCAAGTATATTTGATATATCGCCCAGCCCTACTATGCTTATCATCACACGCAACTTTGCTCGTACTTCTACACTTCTGTGGTGTCAGTGGAAGTCTCACAATGTTAGCCAAAGTCTCACAGGATGACGCATGATGAGCCTTCTTTGAGGCTGAAATTGTCTCGCTGTAAATTATTCTCACATTTCATAATTGGGGATATTTAAAAAAAAAAAAAGGTCTCTGTGAGGTGACACCATTCACGTGATTGGATTAGCGATGGATGGCTGATTTAGTCTAATTAAATCTTTAAAATTTTGCACTTCGGCAAACTGAGTCCTGCTGTGGGACTTATGGCGCATTATAAACATAGCAGGTGCTCATGTATGTAAACGCTAACTGTGGGGGGCTCACTGGTGCTATGCTAGAAACTTTATTTGGTACACAGGCACAATCTAAACCAGGGGTTCTTACCCATTTTGACTTTTTATACTACAGAGGTGCCCACTCAAATATTAACACTGAATTAGTAATCTTACTCTTGATTTTAGTGGTATTGTGAGTAGGGCTTGGCGATATGGCCTTTTTTTAATATCTCAATATTTTTATGCCCTATCGCAATACACAATATATATCTCTATTTTGCCTTGGCCTTTAATTCACACTTGATGAATACAATCACAGCAGTATGATGATTCTATGTGTCTACATTAAAACATTCTTCTTCATACTGCATTAATATATGCTCATTTTAAACTTTCATGCAGAAAGGGAAATCACAACTAAGTCAATTGACCAAAACTATATTTATTAAGCAGTTATTAAACAGAGACACAAAAGTTCATGTCATTTCCAAAACAGAAAGTGCAAGATTGTCACAGATATTTTAAGTATCAAATAAAAATGAGCCGCATAATAGAAAATCAAATAGTATTCGTCCTTCGCTATGTGGCAAGTTACTACGGATGTTATTTAATTTTGTTATTTAATATTTTCTTCATACGGTGAACATCTTGAAATGTTTGCCTCGGCATTTTGATGGTGTGGGCGTGTGGCACCGAACAGAGGTTTTTACATGCGGAATAAGCGCTCTTCATTCTCTTGCAGGTGACTTTTCAAATGATGCTACATATTAGCAGTAATGCTACTTTTTATAGCAACGCTTTTGCTGCATGCTTGACAAATTACGGTTGTCTGTTCGACATATTCCCACTTGAAGCCAAACCACCGCCAGACGATGGAGCCCCTGCTGTTTTTGTAGGGAATGAATTCTTCCTTCATTTGTTACCAGATTCGCACCTTCTTTCTCTCGTATTACCACTCGCACGGCTCTGCTAGCATCGCAGCTAACGTTACCCATGCTGCTACCTCGCTGGTCCGCGAGGGCTTATACGTATGAGACATATGACGTGACGTATGTAAGAAAGTGCGATTGACTCTGAGGAGACACAGGAAAGAGTGAGAAGAGCCTGTAGTGTAATGCCCGCAGCTAAAAGCAACTCTGTGAAAACGTTTACTCGAATATCACGATATAGTCATTTTCTATATCGCACAGAGACAAACCCAGCCCTAATTGCAAGGCTGTTCGCTTAGCTTTTTAACTTAAAAGCACTAGTGCGACTAAATTACAATTTCATTATTAACACTCAAGCAAGGTACATATGTGCCCTCATACATATAAAACAATGCCATCATAAGGCCTACTACAACGCTCAATTAAACACAGAACATCCCTAAACACAGAACATCACTATGCCCTATACTCGCAAACACGAGTATAGGGCTGGGTGATATGGACCAAAACTCATATCCCGATACAGTTTGGCCCATAAACTAACCCAGGAATGTAAATAAATATCCGTTGACGTTACTAAATAGCTCTACTGTGCCTTGATTTTAAAGTTTTGGGACTGATGGGGATCCGAAATTCACCATGAGCTCACTTATAGTCTGACGGACTTCAACTTTTTGCTACGACGAGAGCCAGCTAACCACAAAACAACAACAACAAGACGGCGAGGCAAGAGAGCGGGGCTACATGGTAGGCCAAAGGCTAGAGCTACACGACTACCACTACCTAGCCTGCTGTTAGCTAATGTGCGCTTCCTCGACAACAAGCTGGATGAGCTGAGAACCAGGATTACATCCCAGCATGAATTTAAGAGAATGCTGTGCTCTTATTTTCACGGAAACCTGGCTTTCAGACAGCATCCCAGACTTTGCTATCCAGCTAGCAACGCACTCAGTCTACCGTGGAGACCGGACAAAGGCTTTAAGAAAGGCGAGAGGTGGCACCGTCTGTGTTTACGTGAGTAGCCGCTGGTGCTCGGACGTACAGGTGGTTGAAAGACACTGCTCGGACAACATTGAGTTTTTGATGGTGAAATGCAGACCTTTTTACCTGCCAAGGGAGTTCAGTGCAGTGTTTATACTGTCTGTTTACATCCCGCCACGGGCGGCTTCTACTACAGCGCTAAAGCTGCTGCATGACGTCATCAGTAAACAAGAGACCGCACACCCCGATGCTGTGTTCACGGTAGCTGGGGATTTTAACCACCGCCACCTAAAGAATGTCTTCCCGAAAACCATCAATATGTGAACTTTCCTACGAGGGAAAAAAACTATCTGGACCAAGTATACTGCAACGTGAGGGGAGCCTACAAGGCTGTACCTAGACCACACTTTGGACTATCTGATTACATCTCAGCTTTTCTATATCCAGTGTACAGACAGCGCCTAAAGCAAGCCCCCCCAGTGAGAAAAACTGTTCAAGTGTGGAATGAAGACACTGAACTAGTACTTCAGGACTGCTTTGGGAGTATAGACTGGGACATGTTCCAAACTGCTGCTCAGAGGGATGACGGTACTGTGAACATAGAGAAATATGCTTCCAGTGTAACTGGCTACATCAGCACATGTGGAAAACATTGTTCTCACAAAACAATACATAATATACCCAAACCAAAAACCCTGGATTAACTGTGATGTTCGGTCCAAGCTACATGCCCGCTCCACTGCATTTGTCTCAGGCAACGCTGGGGACTACAAGAAAGCTAGATATGACCTGCGTAAATCCATCAGCGAGGCCAAGGGACAATACAGACAAAAGCTGGAGGGATTCTACTCCACCACAGATTCCCGGCGCATGTGGCAAGGCCTGCAACACATCACAGACTACAAACAAGGGAGCAGGGGGGTCACAAAGACACAACACTCACTGCCAGATGAGCTGAACGAGTTCTACGCCCGCTTCGAGGTACTACCAACAGAGAGGGGTTCTGACCATGGAGTGCACGCAGGACCCACCACTCACTGTGACAACAGCAGAGGTACGTACAGTTCTGAGGAGAACAAACCCACGGAAGGCAGCCGGCCCAGACAACAACCCTGGCCAGGCCCTCAGGGTGTGTTCATCAGAGCTGGCTGACGTACTTGCTGACATATACAATTTGTCAGTAGCTCAAGCTGTTGTGCCCACCTGCTTCAAGACCACCACCATCGTGCCCCTGCCAAAGAAAAACACTGTGACCTGTCTGAATGACTATCGCCTGTTGCACTCACACCAATAGTAAAGAAGTGCTTAGAGAGGATAGTCATGTCACACATCAAGAAGACCATCCCAGAAACACTGGACCCTCTACAGTTTGCCTACCGGCAGAACCGGTCCACTGAGGATGCAGTCAATACCGTCATCCACACCACCCTCACCCACTTAGAGGGCAAGGACACCTATGCCAAGCTATTATTCATCGACTACAGCTCTTCTTTTAACACGGTCATCTCACAAAAACTCACTGCTAAACTCCTCACTGTTGGTCTGACACCAACTCTCTGTGACTGGGTCCTTTACTTTCTCACAAACCGGCCCCAGCCAGTCAGAATCGGCAACCAGACATCAGGCACAAAGGTTCTAAGCATAAGGACCCCCCAAGGCTGCGTGCTGAGCCCCCTACTGTACACCCTCTTCACACACGACGGTGTGGCCTCCCAGAACAACACCAGTATCATCAAGTTTGCAGATGATACTACGGTCGTCGGACTGATCACCGGGGGAGCTGAGGCAGCGTACAGAAGGGAGGTAGTGGAACTGGTGGCCTGGTGTCAGGATAATAATCTCTTCTTGACCCACGGAGGAGGAGTGCACAGTACACACCTCTGCACATAGGGGGGAGAAAGGTGGACAGGGTGAAAACCTTTAAATTCCTCGGGACCCACATCAGCGAGGACCTCACCTGGGATCACAACACCCAACAAACAATAAAAAAAAGGCCAGCAGCGACTGTACTTCCTAGGAAGGCTGAGAAAATATCGTATGCCACCCAAAATTCTCAGCAACTTCTATAGAAGTACAGTTGAGAGTGTCCTTACCAGCTCAATCACGGTCTGGTATGGAAACTGCACTGCTAAGGACAGGAAGGCACTCCAGCGAGTGATTAAAACTGCTCACTACGTATCAGGAGCAGCATTCCCCTCACTACAGGACATGTACCATGGCCACCAGGAGAGCACACAACATCATAAAGGAAAGTACACACCCCCAGCAGAGTCTCTTCAGCCTCCTACCATCAGGCAGACGATACAGGAGCCTGAAATCCAGGACTACGAGACTGACAAACAGTTTCTACCCACAGGCCATCAGGCTTGTGAATGCTAACTTGTGAATACTAGCTCCCACCCCCCTGTTTTTACTTTTGTCTTTTTGAAAAAAAGACAGCTCCCTTGACCACCCCCAAACTTTGAACCATCGCTGTAGACACCTTTTACCTTTGATCACTAAAGACACTTTAACTGTTGCTGTGACCCAAGGTCACCTCCATATTTATACTGTTGGCTGTCAAACAGAATGTGCAATAATGTTATGTTACTTACTGTGCCTTGTATATACATTTTCATTTTTATTTTTAGCTAAGTATCATGTGACTTGTTGAAGGGTGGACTAGCAAAGTAAGATTTTCATTGTACGTCAAACTGTCTGTTTAACTGTGCATATGACAATAAACAATCTTTAATCTTGAATCTTGAATTATTATTGTGATGACATATATTAATTTGTGAAGACATATATTAATTTATCGAGGCAATAATTTCGCAACTTGTTGCTGTCAAAAAGTGTTTTTGTGACTCTTTTTACACGTACATGTAATCTGTATAAACTCTAGCAACTGTATAAACACATTTTGTTACAAATTAAAATTTGTTTACATTGGAGTAGTGCGTGACCTACCTCTTCTAAAGTTTTCCGTATCAGTTTAGCAACTATCTTTTCAAACACTTACTTCCTGACATGACCATTCCTTTTTTTATTTTGCCTGTTTTCGGTTCTCAGAGACACGGCAATGACCGGCTGACAATCGCTCTGCTGTTTGGTTGAAACACAAGAAAAAGCACTTCCTACTGACTTGTGACTAGTCGGACACGCCAAGCTCAAGCACATGGCTAGTTTCAAAAATGATTTTCATGTGTATAAGGGGGCGTGGTCTTGGTGTGCCAAACCACACATGTATCTGCGGCGGATTCCAACTTGATTGCGATATAACAAAGAAATGTGCTTGGATTTGTGCGTGCAAAAACTTTCATACATCTGAATTTTTACTTGCACACGCCATTTTCTGGATTTGATCGCACATCCATAGTAAGTAGGAAAGCCACGCAACTGTTTGTACATGAGGCTCCATTAAGCTAATTATCAGAACGTCTACAAACTCTTTTTCCAAAAAGCGAGTAGCAAATCTCGAGAGTAGATTTTTGGGATTAAACAGAGTCTCACAAAAGGGTGTTAGGTCTCCTGTGCAAAAATATAGACGTGGGTGTTCAAGTTAAAGAACACGGCAGTTTGTCTTATATTTGGTTGATCTATTAAGATGAAGATGTTACAGCATTGGATAACGCTATGTTTCACGTTTGTGTCTTATTGCGCAGAATTGTGCTGTTTTTAAAGGGGAACTGCACTTTTTTGGGGGAATTTTAAACATCCACAATCATTATGAAATACATAACAAAGGATCTATTTTTTTAATGCGTTCTAACTTGTAACTAATAATGGGAGGTCTTCTATTCCACCAGTAATACCCAATTAATGACCCTCCAAAAAGCGCCATAAATAATCAATTTACATTTTGTGACTTGAATATTAACCAAGTATTAGTAATATTGTTATTATAAGTGCTAACGCAGACAAACTTTTTATAGCGGTGCCGTGATCACTAGCATGTGTGCCTATGTTTACATCATCAAGTCGTCAGCTGTTTCCTTGCTTCCCTGCTTGTGACAGTGTCTTGTAGATCATAAATCATGCCTCTCACCTGGACAATAGAATGATGAGGACGTAATCCGACATGTTGATATACTTTGACAGCCAATTTGCACCCGGAAAATGGCGGGAACAACACCAAAGACGCTTGGTTCCACCCCCCCTTTTCTTCATGATTATTGTGAGTTATTCTTCATATAAGACGCAATTAGTAAGTAGTAATCAGTGATGTTGTTGGGGGAAAAAAAAGCAAAAATGGTGATGGGTTTTTGAACTTAATGCTCAAAATACGTAAATATTAAATATTATTATAAATATGCCTGTTTCTACCTTACATATATACTTACAAAGTATATATAAAACCTTTAATGGAGGTGTTTGGATGTTTTTTATGTGCTTTTATAGGCAGAATAGAGCGACTCCCATTGGCTCCATTGTACGCGGACTTTTGATCAAATTTATTTGATATCTAGAATGCATAAAAAAGTAAAACGTTTCTTGTCTTACATACACAATTCCCCAAAAAGTGCAGTTCCCCTTTAAGGACTGCTGAAAAAAGTGCAGCATCTTCAAGTGAAACTACACTTTTTTGGAATTGTGTTCATCATTCACAATCATTATGAAAGACAAGAACACACAGGTCTTTTTTTTTTTTTTTTTTTTTGCATTCTAATTTGTAATATTCGGCAAGTACAATATGGCTAACAATGTAGGTAAATAAAAATGTATACGGTAACTTTTCCAGCGTCGGTTATTCGCCATATGCACACGTTGTTAAGGCTGGAAGAGGCAGAGCGGTCACTCTTCGCATCAGGTGTGGATGTTTGTATTACATGCACGTAAACAGTGATTATAACAGCTTTAAAACTAGTAAAATTTGTATTACCGTATTAAAATGATCGAAAAACCTTGATCGATAACTGCACTTTGATAAATTTATAGAAGGACTAGTGTTAGCTTGCTATATAGAAAGCTTAAATGCTAACTTGTAAACACGTGATTTTTAACGTCTTTTCCCGTTAAGAGACGTCAGACCCCAATCTAAACTTATATGAACGTATTACTGTTTAAACAACTAAGATACATTATTCACATTATGCATAAAGGCTTTGAACAAAGTTTCGATCTGTTTTGAGTTGAAAAAGACAGATGTGCATTCAACAGGAAGTCAACTTGGACATAACACAAACCGATCAACCAATTTGCATTTATTAAAAAAAACATTCCGGAACATTTACAAATTAAAATGGATGACGATAAACATAATTAAACACACGCATAAAAATAAAAATGGCTCTTATAACGCCAGAACAATATTTGATGTTTCCTCTGCCAAGAAAGTGTAAAGTATTTTGGTTTGTGTACAAGTAGTTTTTGAGCACATTCAACAATACCATGGTAATAATTTTGGGCAAAATAACTATTTGTTTTGATTGCTTATGGTTGTTAATTTTATTGAAGTGCAAAATTTTGCTAACAGAGTATATTTTATTTTTATAAATAAATGGGTTGTACTTGTATAGCGCTTTTCTACCTTCAAGGTACTCAAAGCGCTTTGACACTACTTCCACATTCACCCATTCACACACACATTCACACACTGATGGAGGGAGCTGCCATGCAAGGCGCCAACTAGCACCCATCAGGAGCAAGGGTGAATTGTCTTGCTCAGGACACAACGGACGTGACAAGGTTGGTACTAGGTGGGAATTGAACCAGGGACGCTCGGGTTGCGCACAGCCACTCTCCCCACTGCGCCACGGCGTCCCAAATTCATTATTCATATCATTTGTTTGTTTTATTCAACTTTGATTTTTAGGCGACATTCCAATTCCATTGGTAAAATATACCAGAAAAAAATATTGTATTTTGTTTATAATTGCATTATTGCTTTTATTATATATTATCATTTCATCACTGGCTAATTTGGTCTTTAAAAAATGATGGCAATAATATTGTTTATGAGCAATAATTTTGTAGGTCAATATACTGCATCGTCAAGTAAAATGTGTCATCGGCACAGGCCTACCACTGTCACAAATGTATCGTCTCGTAGTAAACAATGATCACTGGGTTATAGTGCTGTGCAATATAACAATACATTGTACTATGACATAAACATGTCTACTATAGGCTAGGGTTGGGCAATATGGCTTAAATCTTTATTGTGATATGTATTGCAGACCACTGCGATAACAATATACTTAATGATTTGGTGTGTAACGGTTTCGTAGCTACTGTGGTACTTCAGTCTCAAACTCTTCACAATAATGCGTGACGGTATCAAACAAAAACTTGGGTGTGTAGTTTTTTTCCTAATGCTTTAGGATTGGCCAGGTCTGAAAATAAACTACTTCTCCCAGGATCCTCTGTGCAGCACGGTACAGGCAAGGAGAGGGCATGGAATGCTATAAGCAAGAAGTGAGGGGTGTTCGTAGTACAAACCCTGTTTCCACATGAGTTGGGAAATTGTCTTAGATGTAAATATAAACGGAATACTATGATTTGCAAATCATTTTCAACCCATATTCAGTTGAATATGCTACAAAGACAACATATTTAATGTTCAAACTGATAAATATATATATATATTTTTTGCAAATAATCATTAACTTTAGGATTTGATGCCAGCAACACGTGACAAAAGAGTTGGAAAAGGTGGCAATAAATACTGATAAAGTTGAGGAATGCTCATCAAACACTTATTTGGAACATCCTACAGGTGTGCAGGCTAATTGGAAACAGGTGGGTGCCATGATTGGGTAAAAGCAGCTTCCATGAAATAAGTAATTCACAAACAAGGATGGGGCGAGGGTCACCACTTTGTAAGCAAATTGTTGAACAGTTTTAGCACAACATTTCTCATCGAGCTATTGCAAGGAATTTAGGGATTTTACCATCAACAGTCCGTAAAATCATCAAAAGGTTCAGAGAATCTGGAGAAATCACTGCACATAAGCGACGATATTACGGACCTTTACTGCATCAAAAACCGACATCAGTGTGTAAAGGATATCCCCTCATGGGCTCAGGAACACTTCATAAAACCACTGTCAGTAACTACAGTTAGTCGCTACATCTTTAAGTGCAAGTTAAAACTCTACTATGGAAAGCCAAGCTAAATTATCAACAATATCCTGAAACGCCGCCGGCTTGGCTGGGCCCGAGCTCACCTAACATGGACTGATGCAAAGTGTAAAAGTGTTCTGTGGTCTGACGAGTCCACATTTCAAATTATATTTGGAAACTGTGGACGTGGTGTCTTCCAGAACAAAGAGGAAAATAACCATCCGGATTGTTATAGGCGCAATGTTCAAAAGCCAGCATCTGTGATGGTATGGGGGTGCATTAGTGCCCAAGGCATGGGTAACTTACACATCTGTGAAGGCACCATTAATGCTGAAAGGTCCATACAGGTTTTGGAGCAACATATGTTGTCATCCAAGCAACGTTATCATGGGCGCCCCTGCTTTTTTCAGCAAGACTATGCTAAGCCACATGTTACAACAGCGTTGCTTCGTAGTAAAAAGTGCGGGTACTTTCCTGGCCCGCCTGCAGTCCAGACCGGTCTCCCATCGAAAATGTGTGGTGCATTATGAATCGTAAAATAAGACAGCGGAGACCCTGCACTGTTGAACGACTGAAGCTCTACATGAAACAAGAATTGGAAAGAATTCCACTTTCAAAGCTTCAACAATTAGTTTCCTTAGTTCCCAAATGTTTATTGAGTGTTGTTAAAAGAAAAAGTGATGTAACACAGTGGTGAACATGCCCTTTCCCAACTACTTTGGCACGTATTGCAGCCATGAAATTCTAAGTTAATTATTATTTTCCCCAAAAAATTAAGTTTATGAGTTTGAACATCAAATATCTTGTCCTTGTAGTGCATTCAATTGAATATGGGTTGAAAAGGGTTTGCAAATCATTGTATTCCGTTTATATTTACATCCAATATAATTTCCCAACTCATATGGAAACGGGGTTTGTAGATGAGACTGATTGTTGTTGTCGGAGATTTTCATCACCAAAAAAACTGTACATTGCGATAAATACGAGTAAACTGAAAAACTTATTGATAAATCCTCATCCATCCAATTTCCAACGCTTGTCTTTCTTGATGCCGCGGGACGTTGCACCTATCGAGCTGTGCTCAAGCGGAAGGCAGCACCCTGCACAAGTTGCCACCTCAACTCTCACCCAGAAAATATATTTAAAGCACTAAAGCCAAACATCATTTTTGGAGGTAATTACATTTTTAAAAGTTAAAGTGTTGGTTTACTTTTTTGAGAAAAAGCATGTTCCAGTCTGATATACACTTGTCCTGTAGTAATATTTTCTCAAAACTAATCCACTTGTTGATTATTTACTGTTAGTATCTGGTAACTTTCTCCTGTAACATGGTTCTGTGTACATTTCTGTTGAAATGTAATAGTAAGCACATACTTTACATTAGTTTTGCGCGATACTACAAATACGGGATTCGATCCAATACATAGTTAAAGTGGTCCTGTTATGCAAAACCCCCCCTTTTTTTTTTTACCTGATGGTACCTACTTATGTGTATTTGGGATCTGCGTAAGTCCCGTAAATGTCAAATCTTATTGTGTAGACCTTGCAGGGATATTTATACAACAAGCTTTCTTCATACTTCCTCCAAAAGGTATGTTTGGAATTTTGTTCAAGTGTGACGTCAGCGAATTATCCACATCCTTCCGTGGTTGTACGACAACATCATGCCGACGATGAAACCCAATGAAGGAAAATGTTCTGGAGTGTTTTAACCAGCACAAGTCACTACACAAACTTTCAGCCTCATGTGAAGCAGGATAGTGTTTTACTTTTAACTTTTGTGATTTGTGGCAATGCACTTTCAACTCTGAAAAAGTCTTTCTTCATGTGTGCAAAGCACTTCGAAAATTCCTACTTCAGAAATCTGCGCCAGTATAAAGATGGATTTTCCAATAAACTACTTTTAAATGCGGGCTCAGTGACTACCAGTACTATTTATGGCAATGAGGAGACAATGAAAAGGTAAGTAATAACAGTAGGTTAGAAATGTGTGAATGATGTAATAGCAATGTTAGTTTGCGCCGTTGTGTAGATAGTAAAGCCTTTTCATGCAAGACAATAGCATCACCGTCCTCTGGCAAAATTAACAATGATTTTCCTGTAAAATTACTTTTAATTGGGTTGGTGTCCACTGTGTTTGGCATTCAATGGGTGAATTATACAATCCTGTATTACGTTAGTGATGTAGCTCGTGTAAGGGACCCCTTCCAGTAGCTCCACCCACTCAGCTGATGACTTTATGCAATTCTTTAGTAAGAAAATTGAAGTCATTAGAAAGGAGATTAAAGACAATGCGTCCCAGCTACAACTGGGTTCTATTAACACTGACACGATGGTATATACGGCGGATACTGCCCTCCAAAATAGTTTCTCTCGTTTTGAGGAAATAACATTAGAGGAATTGTTACAACGTGTAAATGGAATAAAACAAACAACATGTTTACTTGACCCTCTTCCTGGGAAACTGATCAAGGAGCTCTTTGTATTATTAGGTCCATCAGTGCTAAATATTATAAACTTATCACTTTCCTCGGGCACTGTTCCCCTAGCATTCAAAAAAGCGGTTATTCATCCTCTTCTTAAAAGACCTAACCTCGATCCTGACCTCATGGTAAACTACCGACCGGTTTCTCACCTTCCCTTTATTTCGAAAATCCTCTAAAAAATTGTTGCGGAGCAGTTAAATGAACACTTAGCGTCTAACAATCTATGTGAAACCTTTCAATCCGGTTTCAGGGCAAATCACTCCACGGAGACAGCCCTCGCAAAAATGACTAATGATCCATTGCTAACGATGGATTCTGATGCGTCATCTATGTTGCTGCTCCTCGATCTTAGCGCTGCTTTCGATACTGTCGATCATAATATTTTATTAGAACGTATCAAAACACGAATAGGTATGTCAGACTTAGCCCTGTCTTGGTTTAACTCTTATCTTACTGATAGGATGCAGTGTGTCTCCCATAACAATGTGACCTCGGACTACGTTAAGGTAACGTGTGGAGTTCCCCAGGGTTCTGTCCTTGGCCCTGCACTCTTCAGCATCTACATGCTGCCGCTAGGTGACATCATACGCAAATACGGTGTTAGCTTTCACTGTTATGCTGATGACACCCAACTCTACATGCCCCTAAAGCTGACCAACACGCCGGATTGCAGTCAGCTGGAGGCGTGTCTCAATGAAATTAAACAATGGATGTCCGCTAACTTTTTGCAACTCAACGCCAGAAAAAAACGGAAATGCTGATTATCGGTCCTGCTAGACACCGAACTCTATTTAATAATACAACTCTAACATTTGACAACCAAACAATTAAACAAAGCGACACGGTAAAGAATCTGGGTATTATCTTCGACCCAACTCTCTCCTTTGAGGCACACATTAAAAGCGTTACTAAAACGGCCTTCTTTCATCTCCGTAATATCGCTAAAATTCGCTCCATTCTGTCCACTAAAGACGCTGAGATCATTATCCATGCGTTTGTTACGTCTTGCCTCGACTACTGTAACGTATTATTTTCGGGTCTCCCCATGTCTAGCATTAAAAGATTACAGTTGGTACAAAATGCGGCTGCTAAACTTTTGACAAGAACAAGAAAGTTTGATCACATTACGCCTGTACTGGTTCACCTGCACTGGCTTCCTGTGCACTTAAGATGTGACTTTAAGGTTTTACTACTTACGTATAAAATACTACACGGTCTAGCTCCATCCTATCTTGCCGATTGTATTGTACCATATGTCCCGGCAAGAAATCTGCGTTCAAAGGACTCCGGCTTGTTAGTGATTCCCAAAGCCCCAAAAAAGTCTGCGGGCTATAGAGCTTTTTCATTTCGGGCTCCAGTACTCTGGAATGCCCTCCCGGTAACAGTTTGAGATGCCACCTCAGTAGAAGCATTTAAGTCTCACCTTAAAACTCATTTGTATACTCTAGCCTTTAAATAGACTCCCTTTTTAGACCAGTTGATCTGCCGTTTCTTTTCTTTTTCTCCTATGTCCCACTCTCCCTTGTGGAGGGGGTCCGGTCCAATCCGGTGGCCGTGTACTGCTTGGCTGTGTATCGGCTGGGGACATCTCTGCGCTGCGGATCCGCCTCCGCTTGGGATGGTTTCCTGCTGGCTCTGCTGTGAACGGGACTCTCGCTGCTGTGTTGGATCCGCTTTGGACTGGACTCTCGAGACTGTGTTGGATCCATTATGGATTGAACTTTCACAGTATCATGTTAGACCCGCTCGACATTCAATTGCTTACCTCCTCTCCAAGGTTCTCATAGTCATCATTGTCACCGACGTCCCACTGGGTCATTATTGTCACCGACGTCCCACTGGGTGTGAGTTTTCCTTGCCCTTATGTGGGCCTACCGAGGATGTCGTAGTGGTTTGTGCAGCCCTTTGAGACACTAGTGATTTAGGGCTATATAAGTAAACATTGATTGATTGATTGATATTAGTTTATAGGCCAATTGAGCCTCCATTGTTTACAACTCAAAGCAACCGTGCAGCAGAGATTTTTACATGATATAGAATACTAAAGCCTTTTATTGTCAATATGCACATGTATACGTCCAGGGTCTAGCACAGGGATGTCAAACTCATTTTAGCTCAGAGGGCGCATGCAGGAAAATCTATTCACACGTGGGCATGGCGGGTAAAATCATGGCATAACAACTTATTAATATGACAACTTCAGATTGTTTTACTTCGACCCAAAACAGAAAAAAGCACATTTGGAAAATTTACCTATCACAATTAATCCTCTTGACAAAACACTTGTAGTTAGTAAAAATTGCTGAGGAAAAAAATTGTTGCAGTTTCAAAAACAATAATAATCCTTTGTTAACTCAACAAACCATACAAACTGAGGTAGAAACTATTCAAGAGAGTTGAATTACTCCCTGCCTTCTAGGCATAACTGTTTATTTACAGAAAAATAAAAGCAACGTGTGAACAATTTCAACAAACCAAAAATAAAAACTTAAAAGACTGTCTGTATTGCAGTAAATCACACTGTTCACTTTCTTAAAATTTGCACAGACGACAATAATTTTCACATAACTATGTAAAGGTGCAGTCTCTCATGCAGCATTTTAAGTGGGGTTACCAATAGTTTATTTTACTCTTGTTTGTTTTACGTTGGGTCGATGAGGAGGAGTCACAGCTCCGCTTGATATACTTGCTCTCCCCGGTTTAAACTATTTGCTTGCCTAACAGAATTGCCATAGCAACATCCAGTGGACACATTTAGAAAAGCAAATTATTTCATTTAAAACTGCAGCTAAATTTTACACTTAGCAAACTCATCTCGCGGGCGGAATTGGACCGGATCAGGCACGCGGGCCGCATATTTGACCTCCCCGGTCTAGCATTGGGAAGTTACAGACTCGGTAGAAATTTAACCTTAGTGAGCCTATAGTTCCAACTTGATTGTCAGCCAGGCTTTGTTCCTCTCTCTTGTCCGCCAGCATCACCTATTTCCTTAGTGCGGGCAACAAAAAACACATTGAGCCGCTGATCTCGCTATATCATTTGGAATGTTGCCTTGTGGTGAAAGCCACTCAAAACAGATGGCTTGTGATGGTCATCGATGTCCTAAGTGCACAACAAAAGTAAGAAAGCTAAATAAGTCCAAAACATGTCTGCTGGATGGGGCGAATGCTCACTGAGCGTGAAGGAGCATGGTGAGGAGAGGTTCATTTAAAATCTATGCACATTTGTTTCCAAATAACTACCATTACATGTTATGTAGACCACAATGAAGTATTTTAATTATATTAACAAAAATAATAGTTTTGCTGGGTTGCAATCACGTGACCAAGAGGCACGTCTGGGTTTCAGGCGATGGTCTAGAGTCCCATTAGTTTATTTACTTGCATCAGTGCAGATTTGGGCATAGTTAGAAATGTTTAGAGGCAAATATATAAGAGATCATTAAAAATATTTAAAAAGGGATGCAGTGGATTTATACACTCTTAAGAAAAATATTTGTTGAAAGATTTAAATCATTCATAATCACCAAGACTTTTGTGCTCGTTACGACCACACTTCATTAGAGACACACACAGATGTAGAGAAGAAAAGATTGGAGGCACATTGTGTCATTACGTCTGGAGGGGTCCACAAATTAAGCATTAATCCGTGAAAGACAATGTTAAACTTATTCGTGCATCACGCAGTAACGTAATTGATTGACATAGTGAGTGTCTTGCTGCTGTGATCGTGACACTAATGATAAAAAAGGATAATAAGTTTGTTTGCAGTGATTTCCTGCTACAAATACTTGTCTCATCTACAATTCATGCCTGCAGTTGTTTATATGGTGTGAAGTTCATATTTTGTCCCAATATTTAGCTATAAATGTCCCTGTTGTTCAGCAATGTTTGCCGATATCATTGTTCAGTATATGCTGTTGATCCTATGAGATATTTATAATCTAGTTTATTAATACTATTAGGATATTTTCTTAATGCAAACAAAATCACAGAAACGCAATAATGTGGCTTTCCTGCTCTACAACAATAAAGCTTTTAGTTTCTGTTCTTAAAACCGACAACAAAAATACAGTGGGTTGTACCAACAATTGCAATATTTACGACTAGGACTAAACTTGACGTTAGTTTATTTGCACAACCTTTGTAGTTATATTTAAGCATAGCAATCACAAAAGAACACAAACTAATGTGATTTCTTGTCCTTTATTTACGTTTGGTTCTGCTCTCTAACCCTATTATAGTAGAGAATAAACTCAATTGGATCACAGAAAGTTTCTCAAACAAATCAAATGTACAAACAAACATTTTACATAGTGATCGTAGCAGACACAAGCATGATCTGAGTGCCCACCTTGTTTACATTTAAGAGCTTTAGTTTGTGGTTAGCATATTTTGTTGTGTAGCATGTTAAGCTGTTCCTCATCCTCCTGGGATGATTTATGTAAGAAACACAAGGACGCTTTATTTCGTTGAAAATATAACTACAGAGACCTGGTTGTGCAACTAAACTAACGGCATGTTAAATCCTAGTAATGAATATTGTGATTGTTCGTCCAATCCACCGTAATTTTGTTTTCGATCCTCATAATAGAAACTATATATATATATATATATACTGTAACGACCTGCTGGTGGTAAGGTTTTTTTGCTTATGTGGTTTTGATTTGATGTTCATTGTTTCCGTGAATGCAAACACACCGTACGTGCCTCAAACAGGATTGGGAATACGTGTTGTTGTGTGTCTGGGGAAGAACGGAGACGAAAGTGTTGGAAGGAGAAGAGAAACTGTGATATCATAATATATCAACCCTATAACAGAAACTTGTCTTTAGTTTTGTTGGTTTCAATGCAGACACTGCGGCAACATCCTGACACTTTCGAAGTGTTTGTTTAATTAGTTGTTTCTCAAACTACTTTGTCATGTTCAATAGGTTATTGAATATGCGATGAGGTGGCGACTTGCCCAGGTTGTACACCGCCTTCCGCCCAAATGCTGCTGAGATCGGCTCCAGCAACCCCCGCCTCCCTGAATAGGACAAGTGGTAGTAAATGGATGGATGGATATTACCTTAACCACACTCATCCTAGCTGGCTCCCAGATACTCTCTCCAATGATAAATATCAACCTTAGTAAGTTGAAAATTCCATCCATCCATCTTCTTCCGCTTATCCGAAATCGGGTTGCGGGGGCAGCAGCCTAAGCAGGGAAGCCCAGACTTTCCCCTCCCAAGCCATTTCGTCCAGCTCGTCCCGGGGGTATCTCGAGGCGTTCCCAGGCCAGCCGGTAGAGAGAGTCTTCCCAACGTGTCCTGGGTCTTCCCCGTAGCCTCCTACCGGTCGGACGTGCCCGAAACACCTCCCTATGGTGGCATTCGGATGGCATCCTGACCAGATGCCCGAACCACCTCATCTGGCTCCCCTCAATGTTTGTTTACTGTATTTATTGGTAAGTCTAATTAAATAAGTCATAAAAAGTATCAATAATTATCAATATCGATCAATATAAAAACATATATGGTGATATAGTTTTTGGCCATATTGCCCAGCACTACCTTATTATATAAATAAATGTGTAATGTGTTTAAATTACCCACAGTGTATCAGAATATATAATTTTTTCCATATAGCACATCACTATTATTAGCATCTAGAAATGCAATTAGAGGTATATACAGCAGTTTTGTATTCATATACCAGAACCCTCAAGTTATTACATTTAATTTACGTTTGGGTTCACAGTGGACTGCTGCTTCTGCTGATACACAAGGTTTGTTTAGTCGTCTTAAAGTATGATTGTCTTTTAGAAGGTGTTTTTTTAAACTGTCTTACCTCTTGGAAAAAGGTTTAGTCCGGCGTATCGAGCTGTGCTTTCATTCTTGTGTAACGCAGCTAAGACTATTTTTGAAGTTCCCCCCAGTATTTTTTTTTATACAGCAACTTTTGTTTTTAACATCTTATTGTAGATTTTCTTGTTCTATTTGACTGAGCCCCACCCACTCAAAAGTCTCAAGCCTTGCTTGAAGGGATGCTTTATGACAACATAGCTGAAGACTTTAGAGACAGTTATGTGTTGAATATTTTGTAAAGAGTACTATATCGCTGATGTGATTTAAGATTAACACACGTAGGGCTGGGCGATATGGCTTTTTTTAAGACCTCGATATTTTTAGGCTATATCTCGATACAAGATTTATATCTAGATATTTTGCCTTAGCCTTGAATTAACACTTGATACATATAATCACAGCAGTATGATGATTCTATGTCTCTACATTTAAACATTCTTGTTCATACTTCTTTAATATATGCTCATTTTAAACTTTCATGCAGAGAAGGAAATCACAACTAAGTTTATTGACCAAAACTGTATTTTTTAAACAGTTATTAAGCAGCAGAGGTGGGTAGTAACACGCTACATTTACTCCGTTACATCTACTTGTGTAACTTTTGGGATGAATTGTACTTCTAAGAGTAGTTTTTATGCAACATACTTTTACTTTTACTTGAGTATATTTATAAAGAAGAAACGCTACTTTTACTCCGCTCCATTTATCTGCAATCAGGTCGCTACTCGCTACTTTTTTTTTATCGATCTGTTAATGCACGCTTTGTTTGTTTTGTTTTTGTCAGACACGCATTCAAAGTAGGAACTATGCATGCCTGCGTTTCACCAATCACATGCAGTCACTGGTGACGTTGGACCAATCAAACAGAGCCAGGTGATCACATGACCGTCACACGTAGAACCCGACATGTTGAAAAACTTATTGGGGTGTTCAACTATACGGAATATGTACTGTACTGTGCAATCTACTAATAAAAGTTTCAATCAATCGACCAATCAATCAAAAGTGTAAAGGAAAAAAGACACTTTTTATTTCAACCGTACTTCCTGTCAAAAGCCTAAAGACTGATCGCACAGTTCCTGTCTTCACAATAAAAGTGCTGCTCCATCGCGCCTGCGCTAACAAAATAAGAGTCTCCGAAAGCCAGCGCAAACAAACTAGCTACGGACTTTGCCGCCAATGTATTTCTTGTAAAGTGTATAAAAACGAATATGGAAGCTGGACAAATAAGATGCCAAAAACCAACGACTTTCATGATGTTTTAGACAGAAAGGAGGAACTTTTTTTCTCCTCCATTTGAAAACCGGGACGTTATCAGCACTATACTGTCTGATTCCAATCAATGCAAGTCATCAGAATCAGGTAATACACCAACTTATATTCTTGTCTTCATTAAAGATAGGAATCTATATGTTAAACATGCATGTATATTCATTAAAACACCTTTAACATGTCAACAAAAATGACAAATAAATAAATATAAATTATATATATATATATATATATATAAATAAATAAATAAATGGGTTGTACTTGTATAGCGCCTTTCTACCTTCAAAGTACTCAAAGCGCTTTGACACTACTTCCACATTTACCCATTCACACACACATTCACACACTGATGGAGGGAGCTGCCATGCAAGGCGCCAACCAGCACCCATCAGGAGCAAGGGTGAAGTGTCTTGCTCAGGACACAACGGACGTGACGAGGTTGGTACTAGGTGGGATTTGAACCAGGGACGCTCGGGTTGCGCACGGTCACTTTCCCACTGCGCCACGCCGTCCCATATATATATATATGATATGTATATGTATATATGAGGTAGATCACCTCGACTTGGTCCTTTATTAAGTAATTGATTAACGTTGAAAAACTTATTGGGGTGTTAACATTTAGTGGTCAATTGTACGGAATATGTACTGTAGTGTGCAATCTACTAATAAAAGTATCAATCAATCAATGAATGCCTACTGAGCCTATGGTGCTGTTAAGTTATTGTGGCTCAATTTGCCTTAATTTTTTTTATCTTAATGTAATATTATTTAATATATGATATTGTTTTAGTTGCTTAAGAGATATTCCTGGCTCTGAATTTGCTTATTGCTATTTTTATGTTTTTGTGCATTATTTGTTGCCGTAATCATTAAACGAACAGGTTACTCATCAGTTACTCAGTACTTGAGTAGTTTTTTCAAGACATACTTTTTAATTTTACTCAAGTAAATATTTGGGTGACTACTCCTTACTTTTACTTGAGTAATACATCTCTAAAGTAACAGTACTCTTACTTGAGTACAATTTCTGGCTACTCTACCCACCTCTGTTAAGCAGTGGCACAAACATTCATGTCATTTCCAAAACAGAAAGTGCAAGATTGTCAGAGAAATTTTAAAACAAGCTATTAGTGCACTAAGATGATATATCAAAACAACGCTAAGTTAAAGTGCACTTTTTGTACAGAACGCGACTACAATCGTTTAAAACAAATAAAGTGCATTTTTGTGCGTGATGTCACATAAGATATTTCAATAACTGTCAAATAAAAATGAGCTGCATAATAGGAAATGAAATAGCGTTCATCTTTTGCTATGTAGGACGTTACTGCGGACATTATCTCCTTTTGTGCTGACAATTTTTTTCATATGGTGGTGATCTTGAATTGTTTACCTCAGCATTGTGATGGTGTGGCCGTGTCGCACCGAATGGAGACGTTGATATGGATTGTGGGTTGTACTTCTATAGCGCTTTTCTACCTTCAAGGTACTCAAATCGCTTTGACACTATTTCCACATTTACCCATTCACACACACATTCACACACTGATAGAGGGAGCTGCCATGCAAGGCGCTAACCAGCACCCATCAGGAGCAAGGGTGAAGTGTCTTGCTCAGGACACAACGGACGTAACAAGGTTGGTACTAGGTGGGGATTGAACCAGGGACCCTCGGATTGCGCACGGCCACTCTCCCACTGCGCCACACCGTCCCACATGCGGAGTAACCACTCTTCATTCTCTATCGGGTGACTTTTCAAATGATGCTACATATTAGCGGTAATGCTACTTTTTGTAGCAACGCTTTTCGACATATTTCCACTTGAAGCCAAACCACTGCCAGACGTTGGACTCCCTGCTGTTTTCCTTGGTAACTAATTATTTCTCCATTAGTTACCAGATCCGCAGCATCTCTGTCCCATATTACCACTCGCACGGCTCGTTAGCATCACAGCTAACGTTACCCATGCTGTTACCGCTCTGCTCCGTGAGGGCGTATACATATGTAACTTATCTAAGAAGGTGCGCTTGCTGTCTGTAAGAAGGAGAGACAACAAAGAGTGGAAATAGCCTGAAACATAATTCAATGATAGCTTACTGTACAACTGCGTGAGAACGTATTGTCGAATATCATGATATAGTCATTTTCTATATCGCACAGTGACAAACCGGCGATACATTATATCGATATATCGCCCAGCCCTAAACACATGTTGTTTTTCTTTTGAGGAGATCCAAACAAATACTTTTGTTTTAATGTTGAGTGTAATAGGATAAATGGATGTTTACAACAACTTTGTGTTGACGATTTTGCTCCTTTTGTTGTTGTTGCTCAGTCATATGTTGATAAAGTGTGGAGTGGACGACGCAGTCATCTACCTGCTGAACTGAGCCCACACCCACCTGGACAAGCCTGCAAGCAGTGTGAGGGTCATGTTTTTTGACTTCTCCAGTGCTTTCAATACTATACGGCCTGGGCTACTGAGTGTGAAGTTGGAGAAGATGCAGGTGGAGGCCCCCTTGGTGTCCTGGGTTGTAGATTACCTGACTGACAGACCACAGTACGTTCGACTGCAGGACTGTGTGTCTGACAGGCTGGTCAGCAACACCGGGGCCCCGCAGGGTACAGTCGTCTCCCCCTTCCTCTTCACCATTTACACCACCGATTTCCACTATCAATTAGAGTCCTGCCACCTTCAGACGTTTTCTGATGACTCTGCGATAGTGGGATGTGTTGAGGATGGTAATGATGAGGAATACAGGGCACTGGTGGAGGATTTTGTCACATGGTGTGGAAAGAACCCCCTCCAGCTCAATGTGACGCAGACCAAGGAGCCGGTTGTGGACCTGGGAAGGAGGAGGAGTACTCTGGCGACCCCTGTTTCCATCAGGGGGGTGGATGTGGACATGGTTGAGGTTTATAAATACCTTGGAGTACACATCGACAACAAGCTGAATGGGTCATAACACGCTAAGGCCCTCTACAAGAAGGGACAGAGCCGCCTCTACTTCCTCAGGAGGCTAGGATCCTTCAACGTCTGTACAAAGATGTTGAAGATGTTCTACGAGTCGGTGGTGGCGAGCGCTTTCTTGTATGCCGTGGCTTGCTGGGGCAGCGGGCTGAGAGTGAGTGACGCAAACAGACTGGACAAGTTGGTAGAGAAGGCCATTAACGTGGTGGGAGTGGAGCTGGACTCTGGCGGTGATGTCAGAGAGGAGAAGTCTAGCAAAACTCCTAGCCATTATGGACAACACCTCCCACCCACTACACTCGGACCTTGCGGAGAGAATGACCACGTTCAGTGGAAGGCTCAGACTCCCAAAATGTAACACGGAACGATACAGGAGGTCCGTCATACCGACAGCCATCAGACTGTATAATGCATATGTTCCTTCTTGACTGCACTTAAATGTAGAACATATGTAGAACATATTTATATTATTCATATATTATATATCATATATATAATATATGGCATATATTATTAATCATTATTATTGTTTATTGTGAGCGGACTGATGCTGAATTTCCCCCAGGGATCAATAGAGTACTTTCTATTTTATTCTATTCTATTTTATTCTATTCTATTCTATTCTAAACAACCTTAATGAAGGGTAAAAGTGGAGCTTAAAGGTCCAGATTTAGCCTGAGCTATATTCTTTTGTTAAAAATTCCAGTTACTGCCTCAGTCTCCTGTGTAGCTGTTTGGGAATGTCGTGGGAAAAGTTATATGAAAAGTGCTTCTTTTTGGACTGACAAATAAACTAGGTGATAAACAAAAACCAGGAGCACACTCCAGTCAAGTTGCACAACAACAAGCGTAACAGTACACCGTGTGTAGTAGGTCATGTTGTGTACATGTTTTTTTAATTTTTTGTATCTTAGTGCATATTTTGCTCTACTTTATAACATCATCCACCTGTAGTCCAATGTTTCCTTGTTTAAGCAACCTATACATATGGATGAAAATCAGACATTTGTGAAAGACAGTTTAACATTAATCTCTTTCAGCTAAAATAGTAGCCTAGTATCGATACAATCAATATTTGTATCAAACCGCCCACCTCCATGTAAAAGTCCTGTAGAAGAAAGTATTTTAGGTAGCTTGTATCCACCGTCTCTCCCGCCGGGCATGAATACAACATGGAAGGCGTCCTGTTGTGAGATCAGTGCAATCATGCCCTCCTTTTTCCTGGCCCCGTACTCCTGCTCAGGAAGCAGGAAGTGTACAGGAAGTGTGTGCTGTGCTGAGATTATGGGCTTCCTGTGGCTGTTTTTCTTTTTTGCCATCGACTTCCAAGTGCTCCCGGCGTGTTGTCATGAACACTCTCTGGCTGTTGAATGGTTGATTTGTTTTATTGACTGCACACTTAGCTTTAGAATGCATATCACTGTATGGTTTTATATTGCCTTATAACAATGCAAAATCACCCTGACTTATTATTAACTGATAGTTTCCTGTGAAAATGTCCTCATGGGAGAGGATGAGAATGCTCCAAACTATAAGAGAGAGTTGTGGCTACTTCAAAGGTCATGTGACTTTGTGGCTTTGAACAAAAGGTGGAATCTGTCTGCTGTGTAGCTAACTGCTTTTCGGGCCGAGTGACGCTTATAGATCTGCTAGCCTCAGCTGCTACTGCAATACCATTAGGACACTCACACACATGCACACACACACACACACAGGCTGATTGCTGGGTGCATTTATCCCTGTTTGCATTGTACCGCAGTGTGTTTTTGTCACCCTTTCCCCCCACCACCACTGGCTTCATCTTGTCATGGGGCCCCTTACCTCGTTGTGTCACCATGGCAACACGGTTGCCGTGATGAGCAGAGTTATTTTGTGCATCATTCGCTCTGCTTGTGGTAGCAGGATGGCTGGGTGGGTTGGCTGTCAGCTGAATCAAGTCAACATCAAAGAGGTTTTGTCTGTCAGTGGATTTGGCAAAGCCACAGCTGGGTAGATGCTCCCAAAATGCTTTGCAAAAAACAAAAATATGCCAACAGTGGTCGACTTGCTGTCGTCTTGCTTTTCTGGCCGTTGATCTACAGTGTAGAACACGTCACTGGAATAGCATGTGGACTATGGACTGTTTGGTGAAGCCAGTCAGAGTGCAAACCTGAGGGGGAGGGGTTGTATGTAACAATAGTAGGAACTGTGTACCGGTAGGTTTGAATCAACACTCTTTCTGCAGAAAATTAGATGACTATCCAAATCTGTTCTTTTACTTTAGTGTTGAGCATTTAAGGAAATACCCTATAATTAGTGTTTACAAATGATTATTAGTAATTTCCTTCTGTTATAAATCGTGGTTGTTTCCTTTTTCCAAGAAAAAGAATTAAATCACGCTATCGTCTATTGCATAATTTACCATGATGTTCGTGTGAGGACAGATAAAAAAAAAAAGCTTTTTATTTGTGTCTGACCTGTGTAGGTGTATTTGAGGCGTGTAAAAATGCACAGTTGCAATGGCATCTACTGCACACAGTTGGAATGACTAATCTCATTATAAAGTGTTTTTGTGCGAGGACGAACACACCAACTTAAAAACAAATAAAGAAACAGACGCCAAAACTTTCTGTGGTGTTCCAAAGGAAGTTGTGTCAGGCTGCCACAAATTAATTAATGTATGGGAAAGACTGCTTTGTTTGTTTTGGACCAAACTAGTTTGTCCAAAATTTATTGTAGTGTGTGTCACTTTAAAGGGGAACTGCACTTTTTGGTGGGGAACGTCGCCTATCATTCACAATCCTTATTTTAAGAAAATAACACACGTTTTTCTTTTTTTCTGCAATTTCATTTTTAGAAAACAGATAGTATGAGAAGGCTAACAATGTAGCCAATGGAATTAATCTATTCCGCCTATAAAACCCCTTTAAAAACATCCCAAAACCGCCAACACTACTGTATTTAAATGCCGTGACCTGCATATTGACCAATTATGAGCGACATTGTTATTGTAAGAGCTAACGGCGGAGAACTGTTATTAGTAACACAGTGCCTTAATCACTGAAGAAACACAGCTACTGCAGCTCTTCATCTGCTGAGCTGCTGCATCACATCTATGTTGGTAAAAGGTTATCCCTCACACTTGTATAGTAGAAGGTTGTGGCCGGCTATAGGCCAAGAGGTTGGTCAACGTTGAAATTCAACTTGGACCCAAAGACATCGCTAAGAAGATGCAGAAAGATGCTCATTTTCTTCCAGAATATTTTACCTGAGGAGTGAAGATTATGATGAATTCATCGTCCGAACACAGAACATAAGTCTTGTGCTTAAAGATATATATCCCATGAGTCAGTATCCCAGTGAGAGCAGACGTTGTAGGGAAAGTGATTGTTTTACTATGTTCGTAGTTTGTATTTCTTGTTCTGCACTTAGCAATGCTACATGATGCTTTGTGTTTCACTAGAGCCGGATCTGCTTAGCACCCAGCTTCTAAAACTTGTAACTCATTCTCCGTATATTCAGGTTCAAAAATGTAAGATGCAAGATTGTCAATTGTCCCAAAGTAGTCGTCGTTGGCTCATGAAGTCTGCCATAATTATTAGTAGTTGTTATTGTTAAAGGGAATAACAAACATTACAATATGCTCTGTGAAATCAGTGTCGCCCCAAAAAAGTTTTGGCACTGCTTAAAATAACGGAATACAATATATATTACATGTTCTTTTGACTGTGCCTGTCACTACATTACATATAATGTATACTTACAGCAAGTACATAAAATATAGTTGGTTTTGGATGTTATTTAGAGGGCTTTATAGGTGGATTAGATTAGATCCGCCCTGTGATGAGGTGGCGACTTGTCCAGGGTGTACCTTGCCTTCCGCCCGATTGTAGCTGAGATAGGCACCAGCGCCCCCCGCGACCCCAAAGGGAATAAATTAGCGGTAGAAAATGGATGGATGGATAGATTAGATCCCACTTACCGGAATCAAAAAAATACATACCGTTTGTTATGCCAAACCACTAATCGTAACATAAGCTAGCCTGCATTGAGTGTCCCGTTATATTTTTCGGTTAAATTTTTTTTTACTGTGACAAGTTGCAATCTGTCTTCTTAATCTACAAACAAACTGTTGGAATGAATAAATTACCACCTACTTACCGACCTACTACTTGATGTAGCTTGTTACTTAGCACACTTGCAAAGCATTAGCTGTAACATGTAACATCATACATGTCACATGTTAGCTTTCAAGGCTAAATGTGTGCCCTTGTATGTGCCCGTACATGATTCCACAGTGATGAACTCAGAATTGGGGCAAAGATCATGACCACAAGTCTAGCCCAGAGTTATGACCCACCTTTCTCTTACAAACACACACAAGCTGTGCTTATCCACAACATTTTCTTCTGTTCTGTGTTGGTTGCTTAAAGAGGCCAATCGGTGGTATTTTCCCCCTGTTGCTCGAGTGACACAGAATTTTGCAGCTGCAGGTTTCCATCTTGGCCGATCTTCCATCTCTCTCTGTAGTTAAAACAGTTGGCCTCGCTCTATTGGCGGCTGCTTGTTAAATAGAAGGATGGTAGGTCACACTGCAGTTATTTATCGCCGCCGTTTATCTCCAGCTCAGCTCAGGTCAGATAAAAGCTAACTTGTGGTAACAGATGATCAATATCCACTCCAGCTCTAAAATTAAGCCTTTGACTTTGTGCCAATGTTCTGTCGAATTTGACTGCTTCCTTGTAAAAATCAACCAATGGCGTAAGTCGATAGTGGGGTCTATTGGACTGTGCTACCACGTCATGTTTGCTGTTGAATTTTGTTTTAAACACGTGCTGCTTATTGGTCGGGCACGGCGAATAAGCAAACGCAACCTTTGGCTGTTCTTACACGTAAACCAACCAATAATCATTGATGTTTCCCATATTGTTTGTCCCCTTCCCATTGAATTGCATTATTCCACTTCTCTCTTTCTCTTCTCCCTCTCTCTTATTTTGTATCATGTAGATTAACTAACTGCTACATGGGTCTAAACATAGCTAAGCTACGGAACCCGCTACTTATTCAAAAGTAGTATTTTTTTTTTAAAGGGAATGCCTATAATCAAACTGATCAACAGGCCTGCAGCTGACGTAGCTGTAAAATACATGCCAGTTCTGTAGTTGCTGATATCACTACACACTTCATGTAACTATAAACTTAACACTTAATATGCAGTGTTTTGTTTTCCATTCTGAGACTTGTAATGAGGGATTTGTATTCCTACAGGAGACTGGATTTTTAGTTACGCATGTGTTTCCGCGATATTGACACTTTACCTAATTCAAAAGTTACCGCTTGTCTTGAGTATGGCATGGAGCAGAAATCCTTTCAGACTTTGGAGGCAATTCATTTCCTCTGATGGTTCCACCAACGTGGGATCAATACATGCAAACACTTGGTGGTGAGCCAAGATTTCCTCCCAAAGCGGTCCTCCCAGTTGAGCAGCAAGTCTGTGTTAGTCAGGATCTCATCAACTCATGTCTCATAGTTTCATGGTTCCTACCAGTCAAAAAATTCCTGGAATGCCATTGGAGTTTTGGTACGCTGCCTCCCAAATAAAGCAGTTAGGGAGCCTGATTGATAGTCTGTGGACGTTTGGGAATGCAAGGGAAATTTTCCAGGCTACATCACTGGGACACAGGCAAACTCCCTGATGGAGAAATTATAGAAAAGTCGAGGAATTCACATCAGGTAGGAGCTTTTCTCCTTATGGAAGCCCATTAAATGGGAAGTTCCTGCCAGTGT
Source organism: Nerophis ophidion (assembly GCF_033978795.1). Classification (NCBI taxonomy): domain Eukaryota; kingdom Metazoa; phylum Chordata; class Actinopteri; order Syngnathiformes; family Syngnathidae; genus Nerophis; species Nerophis ophidion. The sequence continues at coordinate 38,563,892 of NC_084615.1, read as the reverse complement.
TTGCTCTCTGTTTCCCTCTGTCATGCGCCCATTCAAATTCCTCAGTGATGTGGCCTCTCTCTTATCTATCTTTTCATTCCTTCCTCTTGTTCTAAAACAAGTAGTGTATTGTATGTGCTCAGCAGAGCGGCCCGACCCCAAAGATATAGTACTGTGTGTTTGTCCCGACCTGCCTGTCAGACTTGGTTAATCCTTTCCCGACGGCCTACTCCCCACCTCTTCCCTAAAAGGTCTCTTATTGGCTGATGTCATCCTCTCAGTCAGCTGATTCGTTCCCTTACCTACCACTCATCACCCGCCCTTGTCCATTTGGACCAATCGCATGCGAAGTAACCCCTATTGCCCTCACAGGATCAGATTGTAATTGAGGTCCTAGTCTGTAGTACAGCACTCAAGCGACTCCAATAATGATTTGCAGAAGCCATTGTCTTCTTCCTTAAAGTACCAGTAAAGTGGAAATACAAATGGCCTCTATATGGAAGCTATTATCATCCATCCATTTTCTACCGCTTATTCCCTTTTGGGGTCGCGGGGGGCGCTGGCGCCTATCTCAGCTACAATCGGGCAGAAGGCGGGGTACACCCTGGACAAGTCACCACCTCATCGCAGGGCCAACACATATAAACAGACATTCACACACTAGGGCCACTTTAGTGTTGCCAATCAACCTATCCCCAGGTGCATGTCTTTGGAAGTGGGAGGAAGCCGGAGTACCCGGAGGGAACCCACGCATTCACGGGCGGGGAGGACATGCAAACTCCACACAGAAAGATCCCAAGCCTGGGATTGAACCCAAGACTGCAGGACCTTCGTATTGTGAGGCAGACGCACTAACCCCTCTGCCACCGTGAAGCCCAGCTATTATCATATATATCTGAATTATGACACCTTCAGACTTCCAAACTTTGCGAATAAATAGATATGATTTAAATAGTATCAATCTCACTGAGTTTTTCTAGCCATTTTGAGAGATACTGAGAAAGCCAGACACATCATCGCGTGATGTAGTGGTAGGGAACCCTGATCCCTTCCCCACCAAAAAACTATGCAAATCGGGCAGACTTTGTGAGAATCTCTGATTACTTTAGGCAAAATCATGATCCAATAACTTATATTGTTGATCCTGAATATAAGAAGGATAAGCTAAAACTTGTAGAAGCTTCACTAAACAAATCTAGCTTGAGTGAAACACTACAGCATCATCTATCAGTAATGCTAAGTGCTAAACAAAAAAATACAAACTACAAACATAATTCAATGATAGTTTACTGTACAATGTCTTCTCATACTTCGATGACGACTAATAGGATGTCCATATCTTCTCGATTAAATGAACAATAATCATGATGTACACGAAGGGTTAATCTCCTTGCAGACATTGTCTTCGGTTGTGTGTGTTTGATTCCATCTCTGTGTATTCATTGAATGTCACAGATGAAAAGATTCTAGATTCAAGACTACATTCTCCTATTATCCAGATGAGTGGCATTATTCATAATCTAGAATAACTTTGACAAGTCGAGACGCAATTATGCGGGAGCAGGACATCGCTGCCGGCTCACAGCGAAGGTAGCAGAGGGCAACTTAGCTTTTTGTATCATTGCGGTGCTAAAAAATAATTTGTCTGCAATAGCGCTTATAACAACAACATCGCCAATATTTGGTTAATATTCAGGTCACGATATCTATTAATCAATGATTATTTATATAGCCCTAAATCACTAGTATCTCAAAGGGCTGCACAAACCACAACACAAACCACAACGACATCCTCGGTAGAGCCAACATAAGGGCAAGGAAAACTCACACCCAGTGGGACGTCGGTGAAGATGATGACTATGAGAAACTTTGGAGAGGACCGCATATGTGGGAATCCCACCCCCCCACTCTAGGGGAACCGAAAGCAATGGATGTCGACGGGGTCTAACATGATATTGTGAAAGTCCAATCCTTGGTGGATCCAACACAACCGTGAGAGTCCAGTCCAAAGTGGATCCAACACAGTAGAGAGAGTCCCGTCCATAGTGGAGCCAACAGGAAACCATCCCAAGCGGAGGCAGATCAGCACTGCAGAGATGTCCCCAGCCGATACACAGGCGAGCGGTCCATCCTGGGTCCCGACTCTGGACGAGCGGTCCATCCTGGGTCCCGACTCTGGACAGCCAGTACTTCATCCATGGCCACCGGACCGGACCCCCTCCACAAGGGAGAGTGGGACATTGGAGAAAAAGAAAAGAAACGGCAGATCAACTGGTCTAAAAAGGGAGTCTATTTAAAGGCTAGGGTATACAAATGAGTTTTAAGGTGAAACTTAAATGCTTCTACTGAGGTAGCATCTCAAACTGTTACCGGGAGGGCATTCCAGAGTACTGGAGCCCGAACGGAAAACGCTCTATAGCCCGCAGATTTTTTTTGGGCTCTGGGAATCCTTTGAACGCAGATTCGCTGGGGACATCTCTGCGCTGCTGATCAGCCTCCTCTTGGGATGGTTTCCTGCTGGCTCCGCTGTGAACGCGACTCTCGCTGCTGTGTTGGATCCGCTTTGGACTGGACTCTCGCGACTGTGTTGGATCCATTATGGATTGATCTTTCACAGTATCATGTTCTCATAGTCATCATTGTCACCGACGTCCCACTGGGTCATTATTGTCACCGATGTCCCACTGGGTGTGAGTTTTCCTTGCCCTTGTGTGGGCCTACCGAGGATATCGTAGTGGTTTGTGCAGCCCTTTGATACATTAGTGATTTAGGGCTATATAAGTAAACATTGATTGATTGATTGATTGATTGATTTCTTGCCGGGACATATGGTACAATACAATCGGCAAGATAGGCTGGAGCTAGACCGTGTAGTATTTTGTACGAAAGTAGTAAAACCTTAAAGTCGCATCTTAAGTGCACAGGAAGCCAGTGCAGGCGAGCCAGTATAGGTGTACTATGATCAAACTCTCTTGTTCTTGTCAAAAGTCTAGCAGCCGCATTTTGTACCAACTGTAATCTTTTAATGCTAGACATGGGGAGACCCAGAAATAATACGTTCCAGTAATCGAGGCGAGACGTAACAAACACATGGATAATGATCTCAGTGTCATTAGTGGACAAAATGGAGCGAATTTTTGCGATATTACGGAGATGAAAGAAGGCCGTTTTAGTAACGCTTTTAATGTGTGACTCAAAGGAGAGAGTTGGGTCGAAGATAATACCCAGATTCTTTATCGAGTCGCCTTGTTTAATTGTTTGTTTGTCAAATGTTAAAGTTGTATTATTAAATAGATGTTGTGTCGAGCAGGACCGATAATCAGCATTTCCGTTTTTTTGGTGTTGAGTTGCAAAAAGTTAGCGGACATCCATTGTTTAATTTCATTAAGACACGCCTCCAGCTGACTACAATCCGGCGTGTTGGTCAGCTTTAGGGGCATGTAGAGTTGGGTGTCATCAGCATAACAGTGAAAGCTAACACCGTATTTGTGTATGATGTCACCTAGCGGCAGTATGTAGATGCTGAAGAGTGCAGGGCCAAGGACCGAACCCTGGGGAACTCCACACGTTACCTTAACATAGTCCGAGGTCACATTGTTATGGGAGACACACTGCATCCTGTCAGTAAGATAAGAGTTAAACCAAGACAGGGCTAAGTCTGACATACTATAGTAAAATATTATGATCAACGGTATCAAAAGCAGCGCTAAGATCGAGGAGCAGCAATATAGATGACTCATCATAATCCATCGCTAGCAATAGATCATTAGTCATTTTTGTGAGGGCTGTCTCCGTAGAGTGATTTGCCCTGAAACTGGATTGAAAGGTTTCACATAGATTGTTAGACACTAAGTGTCCATTTAGCTGCTCTGCGACAATTTTTTCGAGGATTTTTTAAATAAAGGGAAGGTGAGACACCGGTCGGTAGTTTACCATGAGGTCAGGATCTAGGTTAGGTCTTTTAAGGAGAGGATGAAAAACCGCTTTTTTGAATGCTAGGGGAACAGTTCCAGAGGAAAGTGTTAAGTTTATAATATTTAGCACTGATGGACCTAATAATACAAAGAGCTCCTTGATAAGTGTCCTAGGAAGTGGGTAAAGTAAACATGTTGTTTGCTTTATTCCATTTATAGGTTGTAACAATTATTTAAATATTATTTCATCAACACGAGAGAAACTATTTTGGAGGGCAGTATCCGCAGTATATACATTCATATCTGGGGTAATAGAACCCAGTTGTAGCTGGGACGCATTGTCTTTAATCTCCTTTCTAATGACTTCAATTTTCTCATTAAAGAATTTCATGAACTCATCTGCTGAGTGGGTGGAGCTACTGGAAGGAGTCCCTTGGTGGGTTAGCGATGCTACCATACTAAACAAAAATTTAGGATCGTTTTTATTAAAGTGGATGAGATTTGAAATAATTAATACGTATAAAGAGTATTATTGGCAGGTTTTATTGGCAAAATAGAGAGACCCCATTGACTACATTGTTAGCAGACCTTTTATGTTTTTATTTACATACAACTTAGAATGCATAAAAAAAAAAAAACATCCGTGTTCATGTCTTATATGGAGATTGTGAATGATAGGTAGCACATATCAGTCTAATTTTTGCGTATTTTCAGTATGACTGATCTGATACTATGGTCAGAGTGCAAAAGCATTCCAATTGTGACATCAATTTCCGGAACTAGCTGAAGGTATTCGGAGCGCAAAATTTAAAATGGCTGACTGAATTGGTGGCATTTTGGGATGTTCAAACTGTGTTTCTCCATACTTTGTGGATTGTAAATATGATTGGATATTGTTAAATGGGTATAATGAAAAACAGTTGAGCATATAAAGTCAACTTGTTTTTCCACTCAACTGGTACTTTAAGTAGGGAAGGTCTGAGTCATTGTTGGAAGATACCGGGAATCGCCAATTCAATTATTGATATATGATGTCCTTATCAAAGTGGTTATGATGTGTGGTTTCTAAATCTTAAAGCAAATAGCAGAGGAGGAAACGGGCTGTTCTAGAAATCATAAAGAACTGGAGAAGTGCATACTTGTGCTTCTATTGCAGACTGGTGTAAAGTGAATACAGTGAGGTTCCCCATGCTGGGTAAGTTAGCACCTCAGTGTGTTTGCACTGACTTTTTAGGACTGATTGTTTTTGACAGACTGTGACACTTGGCGGGTGTATTTGTATGGGACTGAAACTGTCTCCATCAAGCAAAGACTACTGTAGAGGTAGGAATCTTTGGGCACCTCACAATTTGATTATAACTCGATTGTGTTACATTCAAATATTAATATTATTAATAATATGTCTACGAGGATTTAGTGCCCACAGCGTAGATGTATTCATCGAAGACTAGTAATGTGAGAACTGTAGTAGCCTGCTAAGTGAAAAAATAAATGTTCCTAATTGGCAAGCATTAATCCTTGATTTTTCTTTTTTTATGCCTTTTAAAACCACAGATTGTTCAGATGTTTTGGCCCCAGTCGACATAACTTGCAGCTCAAAGATGTGTTGTTAGTCTATCATTCATGTGTTGCCGTACTGTGTGGATATTATTGCCTTTGCAGACTTACTGATCTTGTTGCTAATTTCCTTTTCTTAGCTGGGCACTCTCTGCTGTAATGTGGTTCCTATTAGCCTTATGTTAAAGTGTACAAATGTATTATTTTGTTTTTTCACTTATTCACATTTTAGCTCGCCTAGCACAGCGGCTAGCAAAGCTTGTCCTCCTCCCTCTTCCGTGTGTGTCCGCAATAACCCATCTAACACTTAATCTTAAAGGAAATTTAGCTAATGGTTATCCCACGAATAGTTAAAACCAAACTTAGAGCTAATGTTTGGAGAACGAGCTAACGTTTGGAGAACATCCTCATTAATGCCGTATTTTAGAACAGTCTGTATTATTTTATTACACATACGTAAATAATCGATGTTTGGACATTTGTCCATTGATTCATGAATCTACCGTGTTCTAAACGTGATGCACTGGAGAATTGATTTGTCCCACCGCCAGACTGCTGTGTGCATACCTCTGGCCCACTTGCATTTTAATGTCTTAATATCCTTTGTGTTCTTTGATGTTTCCCTTTTACACACATGCTTATGTGTGCTATGGCTATGAGTCCCCCCCTCCTTTTTCCTCAGTCTGGACCCCCTCTCCAAGGGCTCAGGCTTAGACCGAATATTTCTTTCTCCCACCTCCTCCCCTCCCCAGCATTGACCTGTTTCTCAGCTTTTTTCTAAGGGGCGCCGGAAGTTGGCAGACCCGTCAGCGATCCTGTTCTGTCTCCCTGTAATGTTTGTCTGCTCTTGAATGGGATTGTGCTGAAAATCTTCATTTCCCTTCGGGGATTATTAAAGTATTTCTGATTCTGATTCTGATTCTGAAACTCCAGCCAAACACAACTCCAGGCCAGACAAATTGTCTCTGCTTGTTGAAAGATTTGTAGCCGGGCTAGTAGTAAACACTATGTGAAGCTGCACCCTGTCCTAGTCCCGCCTCTACACAAGTATTTGCACAGAACTGCAACAATACTGTTTTGGTGACCTCAGCAGGCCTTGTCTTCCTACATGCTGCACCTCCTTCCGCAGGGAAGCAGAAGCCTATACCAACAGACCAACAAGTCTGGTCAAATCTACACTGTCGATGTTATCATGCATGCACAGCAGCATCTGTGATGGTTTTGAATAGCAGTTAAGTCCAGCATTGTCCCTGTTTGTCTTTAGAGGCCATGTCAACAGCTCATGTGACTCGTGAGCAATCAAACCCGACGAGCCACATACAGTCCATACTGTTAAAGGTTTATAGGAGCAAGTGTAACAGATGGACTGTGAATATGCCTGATCAAAAGGAATAATGGTTATTTTTAGATGCTGTGTCATCAAAAGATTTGCTACAGCACCAACTGGCCTTGATTGTCACTATTTGTTTGTCAAAATGAGACACCTGAGAACCGGGCATGTCCGGCCCATTCGAGCCACTGGGAACAAGACGCCCGGCCATGGTTGCCATGGCCGCACAAAGTGTTGGGTTCCACCCGTGGCAGGTCAGCTGTTTGTCATTTTAGAAAGAAACGTGAGGATTCTGCCTTGTGATGAATTACAACTCAATGTAGCAGCTGATGAATCTTCTCAGATGTTATTAAAAACCTTAAGTGTCCCGTTAGTGACAGAGTTTAAGGAATCTATTGTCCCTTGAGTTAATTACAACTGAAGCCTGCTGGTGTACAAATTGGGAGTTTTTCCATGCATCCTGTGGACCTGCTGTTATCTTGATTACTAAATCATGTTGTTGAATGAGGGAGGATGTCAAAGTGTCATGACCCTCAGTAATAGCACACGTGAGGATAAAAATTATGTAAGTTTTGTGGTGATGGCATATGCAGGCACCGGAGGCGTCTTTAATCTCCGTCCATTGCTTTGATCTGTTGGTCAGGCCTATGGTTAAGAAGGCTTGTTTGACTGTTTTTGCGCAAGTTGCAGCGCAAAGCCTGCATAGTTCTCATGCCGTTATTGATCATATATTACCAGCGTCGCCCCCACCCTGAAGCATGTGACCTCCATGTCTCGCTTTACGGCAGCAGCTTAAGTGTCAGGAAGTGGAGCAGAAGTGAACGCTTCCTCCCATTCTACTCCACTGATGACCTACTCCACTCGTGTGACTTTTGGAAGACAACTACATAATCATACAGTAGACAGCCTTTTTACTGCTTTTACCACTCTTCCAAGAATATTACCATGAAGAATTTGAAGATCGTTCACTCACTAAAAGCCTTAGTGGAGGTCTCTGTTCTTTTTGAGATATATTTGTTCACAGTCAGCATGTTTAGATCACATCCTGTCAATGCTGAATGTCCCATACTGGTGATTAAGCTCATACCAGTTTTGCGGTGACAGTTAGTCAAGTTAATGTTTAGGTTGACTGCCGGTCATGTCTCACTTTACTTGTCATAATTTACTCTATGTCCGGGTGTGTGTCTTCAGACATTACTGGGCCATTACACACACGCATGCACACATACACACTAGGGGTGTGACGGTTCCCAAAAATTTCGGTTCGGTACGTACCTCGGTTTAGAGGTCAGAGTTCGGTTCATTTGCGGTACAGTAAGAAAACAACAAAATATAATTTTTTTGGTTATTTGTTTACCAAATTTGTAAACAATGGCTTGATCCTTTTAACATTGGGAACGCTATAATAATTCTGCCCACGTTAATCCACATTAAACTGCCTCAAGTTGTTATTTAGATGAAATAAAATGACACAACTTTTTTTCTACATATAAAAAGTGCAACATTAAACAGTTTCAAGTCAACTCATCATGCTTAATTTATTACAGCAGTGGGGAAGCCTGTAGTTGATTTTTATTATGTAAATGTTATATTTGTATCAACATGTGATAGCAGCGACCCTGCCATTCAAAACTAGGCTGCTACATCATTAATGATTAATGTAACTATAGCTGAAAAATAGTACAATAGCAATAGGAGAGACTATTCATCCCTGAACACCATGGAGTTCATGTAGGCTTTATGATGCACTTACATTATTATATCAACTATCAGAGACAGAAACTCTTCATTAAACGTAATGTCGTTTTTTGCTGCTCCAACACACCTCAATCAACACTGACCGTAACACACACACACACACACACACACGCACACACACACACACACACACACCCACACACACACACACACACTCCGCAAAATGAGCTAACGTTACGTTAAAAGCAAGCTAGCCTTCACCTAAAGCCAGGACTGCGTGTGAGCTGAGCTGCAGTTTGTTTCTAGAAGGTCAACAGGCTCATAGTGATGTTTAGGAAGTAGTTGACATGGAAGTGTTTAGTATAATTTGGGGGGAGTCCGTTGCTCCCCTACTAAACACCTATCTGCTCGACGCTGAATCGCTGACTACATGCTCTCTGAATACGCACTGCTGATTGACTTGTTACCGCAACGGTTGTAACCAATCAGATGGTTGTATGGGTGGGACAATGCAGGGTGCTGTGCAGGAGACAGCGGCAGAACGGAGCGGAGCAGCTTGTTAAGACTTTAGCATAGGCGGCTACTTCATATGTTCGTGTGGAACTCATTCGGTACACCTCTGCACCGAACCGGAACCCCCGTACCGAAACGGTTCAATACAAATACACGTACCGTTACACCCCTAATGCACACAGAAAGCCTTGACTCTAGTGTGCTGGTAATGAAGACGACTAGTGCCTGATTTGTGGCCCAGTGCCAGCTCATGATGATTTACAGCCGTACCTTTCCACAACGCATTTCTCTGTCAGGAATGCTGGTGGCTTGAATGCTGGTGATTTAGACGGGGAGTCTCGATACCGAGGCTGAAACTAACTTGAAACAAGGAACCTTTGTGCATTGTCATTCAATGAGGACAACAAACTCCTGCAGAGCAGTTTGGTCTTAACTGTCCTTGGTCAGGTTGTTTTTGCACTCGTGGAAGTGAAGGACGCTTTCAACATATTGTTACCTTCTACCTTGCAAACTATCATGCTAATGGTGCATGGAATTATTCAGTTAATACCATATTCATGGTCATCGTCAGCTAGAAATAATGTCTGTCCTTTTTATTTGAACAAGGCAGTAAATGTTAAATTCATACAGCTGTAACTCCAGTTTTCTTTTATAACCCATTACAAAAGGTCAAACAAAAACCAAAACAGTGTTCCCTTAAGAAATAATGTAAATCAAAATCATCTATTCTAGACCCCCATAAATTAGAACACAAAATGTATTTCATAGAATATAATTATAGTTTTACATGCAGAGAACAATGTGAAATACAAATTAATAATTTCAATAAATAAATTCAAGGCAAGTGTTGCCTTAAAGGAGAGCTCATATTTTAGGGCACCAAGGCAAGTTGTAAGGACAGTAAGGCAAATATTATTTTCTTTCGAGGCAAGGGCTCCAAAACATATTTTTTTTAAAATCATAATAATGTCAACTTGTCAGCTTTTTGTCATTACACGATTCCTTTATCTCTATTTTTACATTTTGATAGAGGGAGGTATTTTATTATTGATTTATTTTTTAAGTTATGTACATTTATATGTAGATGCTGTATCGGCACAGATCCATTAAGAGTTTGAGCAGAAACATGTCGTACAGGAATTACTATACCCATCCATCCTTTTTTCTACCGCTTGTCCATTTCGGTAAAACATTAACAAAATGCTGTGTCACATGAATGGTTTTTACAGTAATACCTCTGTGACATTAAAAAACAGAAGTAATGTTAAAAAACATGGTGTTTACCTTTTGATATCAATATAAAACTCAAAGCAGTTTGGCTAATAAAAATGAAGTCTAATAAACTTTGTTCTTTTCCATGAGTGACACCTCCCACATTAAATACACAATGTTCACAGCCTGCGTTCAATTAGATGAGATGACAAAACATTTTAGCTGGTATTGATGCTATTTGAACACTGATACAGTTTGCAGTTAAATAAAGAACGAGTGAGCATCCCAGTAAACAAACTAAAGACTTTATAAACAAGTTGTGACAACGCTCACGACACATTGCCTGCTGCATGTTTCCTCACATCATTAACTCTCAGTCACAGCAGCTGATGGACACTGTATTGACAAAATAAAAGCAACATCAAATAGTTTGCTCCTTCGCTGTATACTTATAGTGTGGGGACAAATGCATCCTTCTCCAATATTGTCCACACCTGTCTCCATCTAAACACAGCAGTGCGCTCTTAAACGCACGTCGGTAAGCGAAGAAAAGTGACGTTAAAAAGCGCTTGTCTCCGTTTACCCAGAGGGGAAATCTCCGGAGTAAAGTCCATGTAGTTAGTCCGCCATGATTATCAAGCCAAAGGACGCTAGTGGACATGCATGCCCCTGCAATATTTTTGGGCATTACGGCGAACAACGAAAGCGGTTGCATCTTTTGCCGCAGTTGCCCTGGTTAAATTTGAGCTGTGCATTTATTAACTGTAATTTTTATTTTTATTTTTGGTAAGTACTAGTGAGAGTGTAACAATATCCACACAAAATGTAAACTATTAACTATTATCTTTTATTACATACACTTTTTTGATCAAAACAAAGTCAATAATAAACAATAACTAAAAAAAAGCACAAACTACTATCTACTACTCTTTTAAACAAGTAAACTCCCCTTGTGTCCAGGGAATTATCCCCTGAGTTTGTTAGCATTAACAAAATCCCAAAAATAATAATTTTGAGAAAATGAAAATATCAACGTAATCACACTAGTGTTGATCATATACTAATACTACCCTTGGTATTGACACTACAAATGTATGGTTTGATTTACTCTCCTCTTATGTGTTGTGTAGTAACTGTAACAATGCTGACACACCAACAGTTATATTATCCTCTCTCTAGTCGCTATATCGAACTTGTCTCTTTGTGTTTAAAGCTATTTTAGCGGTTAGCTTAGCTATTGGCATGCCTGCTCCTGGCTTTCTCTTGGTGTGTAACATGTTTAGCCTAGTCTTTTAGTGATAATAATTCTTGATAATGATATTTAAGATAAAAAGAAATGCAGTTTACGTGCCATAATGGAGATGATTATTCCACACTGTGTGCGGAGACCCATAATTAGCTGTTAACCACTTGTTAGCGGATGGACAAGAAAAAATACAGTGTCAGTCAGAATGATTAATCGGCAATAACAATTATGTACTTTTTCAAGAAATTTGGCCGATCGATCGGCCCAAATTTTAGCCGCCATTAGAGTATGCAAAGACAACGTGTTTAAAGTATTTCTTATTTCTTGTATATTTCAGTTACCACATACTTGACAATGGAGAGAAAGAAGAAATACATTAACTTTCTACTTGCATGAACTTGAGAACTGAAGAATGCTGATTATAGAAACTATCTTTCAGCCTTATTTTCTCTGTCGTCTATAATACTGTGTTTGTTTAAATAAAGCTTCGTCAAGATATTTCAGTATAAGTACTTTAGAAAACTTGGAGCACATTTAAAAATATCGCCATAACAACCGTGATACTTTTGGTTACAATACTGTGATAAGAATTTGTTATACCATTACATAGCTATTGAGTACTTAATTCCGCAAAACAATACAGGGCAAACAAGCTAGTTTGGTTGAAACCTTTGGTGAAATTAATGCCAGAGCATAGGATACCATGAAAAAAATTAGTGGAACTGCACTTTTTTCTGCAATTTCCTAATGTATTAAAATCTACAATAATTCTGTTTATACTCAATTACACGTTACAACATTGGGTATGACTGTTGGGAAATTAAATGGATAATTTTCGAACTAACGCTGTCACACGCAAATGTTTTGTAAATTAACACCTCTGTCAAAATGTGGAGCATACATGATTATCTTTAATTCATGTCCATGCTGGTGAAATTCCCAAAAATATCATCACTTTGTGAACTGAATTGATAGGATTTTGTTAGAATGGACATATGACCACACCCTAATGCCGTGGGCTGTTTCAAGTCATCATCCCACTTCGTGCGATGGGATTGTTCCACCCTCCTTGTCTCTTTTTGTCTGTGCGTTTGATGCCTTTGAAAACGTCTCAGCTGGGATCTGTTGCGGAATGAGCTTCCCCTCCCCATGGCCGAGGTTAAACCTCGCTTCTGCTGACCTTAGCCACTGGCTTACAGAGGAATCCCCCCATGTTGCTGCAGGTGGGGCCGCAACAATATTGACTCAGGAACTCACTTCATTTTAGTCGTAGTGTGCGTGTGCTTGTGTGTGTGCGTGTGTGTATGTGTGTGTGTGTCTGTTTGTGTGTGGAGCAGACTATGACGCACAGAGGCAGGAATCTATTCTCGTTTTAACCAGAAAGCTCTTCTCCTCCCTTAAACTCATCGTTTTAATGCCAATTAGATCTGAATTGAAGTTTCCCAGTGTCTCCGTGGAGACGAGGACTTTTAATTTGATGAAATGTAATATTGAATATAATAATAATATAGTATTATAGCATGAACAAGCACCACCCTGACTGTTCATAGACAGAAAGCAAACATTAAATCATTGTGTGTTCAAAGTTCAAGTGTGCTTTTTGCTCACTCGGAAATGTGAAGAAGTAAATGTTAGCTTAAGCTGCTCTGTTGAAGTTGGAGCAAGTGTTTTTGTGACATAAGATATTTCCCCCTCGGTAACGGATGTGCTTCTCACTTTACAGCCAGTGGCGCTCCTGGCTTTCGAAGAATTTAATCACATGTTGTGCAGAAAGATATTTAGACACGTTGCTTCTCTTTGAACTTTTTGTTTAGACTTTGGCTGCCTTCACACATTTAATTAAGTGGCCTGGTCTGGCCCAATAACGATATGTTTGGTGCACAATTTGAGGCGGTTTTCTTCGCTGCCTCAAAGGTATTTTTATCAGGGGCAAAAGTCTGTTCAAAAATAAGGATTTGCACTTGAAACGTAACTCACATATTCCAACTGAAAATATCCTTTTCTGGGTTTAATACATTGGTTTATATTCCGCTACCAGATAAGTTCCATAAAAAGCTTCTAAAAACTATAAACGTAGCAACAATAAGTTGGCAACACTCACTACGTTTCCATGCATTAAATTTGTAAAATTTCTCAAATAATTCGTTTTTTTGTATTTTCACACATAATTGTGAAGTCCAAGTGTCCATTAACACTCTCTAATGTGAATTAGTCATTCTCCTTGTGCCTCCCGAACACTGGGGGGGGCGCTTATTGCCTTTTAGCGCGGATAGATGTATGACTTTTCCGGTTACGTCTCTAGTAGCTATGCTGATGGTAAATAGCAGACAGCATCAAGAAATCATCTTAGATTGTGTTACGAACATGATGCTACTACCAAAAATCTCTTAGAGCAGGGATGTCCAAAGTGTGGCCCGGGGGCCATTCGCGGCCCGCATCACAAGTTTTTTTTGGCCCGCAGCATGTTGTTGAAATAAAATCAAACAAAAAAACAACAGTAAAAATGTAAGCATAATAAACCAATACGGCAGCTAATTTTATTACTAATATTAATATGAAGCAGACACAATGTTTTGCCTGTAAATTTATGTCTATTTATTTTTTTTACAAAATAAAATATCAAAACGGCCCCCGCATGCTTTGACTCGTCAGTGTGCGACCCTTTGTGGAAAAAGTTTGGACACCCCTGTCTTAGAGCATATGCAGGTCCAAAGCAAAGAAAAACCAACACTAGAGTTGTTTTGAAGGAATTTTCGGACGGCGAATCATGACATTCAAACAAAATGTTTGAATGTCCCGGCGTTCATTTATAAGGCTCTGTGGATTGATGGAAGGAGTTATAATCCAAAGGAAAAGACCTATACTGTTGCTGTTTTTCTGGACTATCTTGCCTGTTGTGGGGAATACAAACTTATTGCTAATCTGTTTTGAATGCACAAATGCAGCGTGAAAAGCATTATTTTTTGCCTTGTAATATACCTGCTTCATTCTTTTCAATCTCATTTGAAGGGATGATGTTTGTTAAGATATTATTGTTTTCGATGCCACAATCGAATCCTCCTATCGAACCGATTATCGATACTCTTATCGAATACAGATAGGTCGTTATATATGGAAAAAACACACAATACTTGGTTTAACAAAAACTCACTTTTGGCAGCCTTCACTTTTCTTTTTTAAGTAAAAAATAGAAAAAAATAAATAAATATTGACTGTTAGTGCTCATTTAATTGGACCACCTAAGAAAAATACATGCAGGGAAAATCCTGCATGTATTTTTCTTCTTTATTAGACAGACCTGCAAACTCTTGAGTGGTGTTGGCAACAAGATAACATTAACGTTATCAGACACATACAAAAAGGCTAACGTTAACTTTACCGTTAGCCACTGACTATGCTTAGGTAACGTTAGTCTTGCTAACATTACCGCAGTCTTGGCTGACATAAGAGGTAACGTTATTTTGCCTAAAGGCTACAAGTGAGCAGATATGGAAATTAACCGGCAACAGTTAACGTTATTTACTCACCGGCACTATCACTGGGTCTGCAGGTTGAAGTAGAGGAAGAGGGGCGTGCTATGTCATCTCTGTTGCTGCTTCTCCACATGTCAAAGACACGACACGTTTCTCTTACCTTCAGGTTATGTACGGCATGAACATGTTTCAACGTGTGTGTTGTACTGCTCCCCTTACAGGAAAGCAAAGCCTGGCAATAATTGCAGTTAGCCGTTTCCTCGTCGTATTTCTTAGTAAAGTGAAACCATGCCTTGGAGCGTTTTTTCCGGTCCATTGTTGTTGATGCTTTTCTGTATCTGCTCCCGAATGACTGAGCGACGTAATTTCCTGTGACGTGCCACACAACATTTCCTGTGACACGGGATTTGTTCCCACGGATTCCAATAAAGAACCAAATCTTTTTCTGTACTATAGTGGCTTCGATAACGGGAACCGTTTCTCAAAAAGGGATTTGAATTCATAGAATCGGTTCTTTTACTTATCAAACAATCGAGAGAACCGGTTTTCGAACATCATCCCTACTCATTTGTATTTCGTTCAGGAGTCTCCATTTCCTTAGCTACCTTCTTAATTAAATCTCTGTTTCGTTTTTTATCTCTCCCATTGATGCACTTCAAAATGTTACATTATTTTAATTTGTGAAAAAAATAAAAAGTATCTTCTTCATTACAGTTGTTGGTGATGAAGGGCTGTACGCTTAGCTTTTTCACTACTAGAACCGGTGCTACTAAATTAAAAAAATTAGTAGCACAAAAAACTTTTTGTAACACAGAAACAATTTAGGAGCACTCAAACATATAAACACAATAAGGCCTACTGTAAAGCTCAATTAAACACAAAGAACATCCTTAAACTGTGCGAGCACTGTCACATGAGTTTCAGGCTGGGCGATATGAATCAAAACTCCTATCCCGATATAATTTGGCTCGTAAACTAACCCATAAATGGAAATATCCGTTGACGTAACCGAATATTTCCACCATGCCTTGATTTAAGATTTTCGGGACTGATGGGTATCCAAATACACACAAATAAGTAAGAAAAGTAGGTTTTGCATAATATGATCACAACTTAATAGGTGTTTTTAAACAAAAAAGAAAAAGCTTTGAAATTAATATAAAAAAGGTTTAATGTGAACTCCATTCTTCTTTGAAAAAATATTGAGCTATGCTCAATTATTCAGCTAACAAAAATATAAAATAATAAAATGGAAATAAGTGCACGTTTCAATGTCGGCAACATAAAAATATTTGACCTTTAACAATGGTGTTTTTATGGATGAACACTATTATAGGACATAAGCAAAAATATTTTAGCTAAGAACACCAAACTGACAACTGCTTCATGATGGTGAATGACAGACTGTGTTCTGAAAATTACTTTTAAAAAGTATTTAATTCTAGTTGCTCGTTACTTTTCCAAAAAAAGTTATTTAATTACTAACAGAATTACCCTTTAAGAAATGTAATTCATTTCTTTGTAAAATAATTAATGTGTTACTAAATTTTTTTAATATCTGGCATAATGGCTTTAGAATAAATTTGTGTATGCCTATGTGTGTCTTTTTAAAAGGCAGTGACTGCCTAGTGATGTGTGACGTCAGTGAGTCAATGCTCAATCTGAGTCTCACATGCATAGTTTGAGCTGTTTTGTTAGTTTAGCGTACCTAGCATGGGCAGTTTGTAGGCTCTGATGGCAGCTCTTTTGAATCTTTCACTGGTTTCGTGTTACCTCTGCTCAATAGATAGATTGAATATGCTCCCATGGCTGTATGTTCTTGTCAACAAACGACGTATTGTTCAGATGGCAAGTTTGTCACTTCAATCGTAGTTAGTAGCACGCAGTGCAGTTTGTGTCAAGTTTTAAGGTGGTGAAAAAATGGTTGTCTTTTACAGATTAGTTCTTCCAACTAACAACTTGTTTTGGAGCTCACACACAGCCCCACTACAGCTAAAAACCCGCTCCTCTGTCTGCATGGAGGAAAAGTACAAGTACAACCCATTTAAAAGGAGGAGGGACACACACATTGCTTTCAACGCGCCACGAGTGATCAGTGACAATTCCGCATCAATCACGTGTTCATTTGGTTATGGTTTAAGTTTATGTCAAACATGTTATACAGATGGGTGAAAATGTTGCTCTAGTTTGATCAAATTTGGATGGATTTATTTTATGAGCAAAACGCTAATTAAAGGGTAAAATCTGTATTTACACGTGTGCTATTTTTTTTCAAATTTTTTTTAAATACTAGCAAGACCTCTTTTAGTCACGAAAGCAACTAAATGCCAGCACTGGTAGGCCTTTTTATATGTTTTTTTAAAATGGTTTCTGCTTCCAAGTAATATCCCGTGTGTTGAAACCGGTGTATGTGTGAAACAAAAGGTCTCCTGCGGCGGCACGCACCCACTCAAGAGATCTGGTTTTCAATCGCATAATCCAGGTGTGCATAATCCAGAAATTAATCGGATTAGGGTGTTTCCATGTGTTGTAAAATGCTAATTTCGAGCCGACGTATTTGAGAAATCGGACTAATTTAGTGCATGTACACATAATGGCTCATCCCCCCTGCTCTGTCTACTTATTCGATGGCAGATCAGCTGTGTTTGAAGTGTTTAAAGGAGAACTTCCGTTTTTTAAATTTGCCTATCATGAACAATTATTTTGTGATAAACACACGTCTTTTTTTGATGCATTCCAACTCGTGAATAAACTTGAGTAAAAGTGAGCTAACAATGAAATCAATGGGAGTCACTGTCTTATGCCTATAAAGCGCTTTAAAAAATCCAAACACCTCTATCACAGTTTTATATACATGCTGTAATTATACAGTATCTGTAACCTATTAACAGGCAGAGTCATAATATAACATAACGTATTTTGCTCATTTTAAGCAAATGGCAGCACATTCATTTCACAAACACATCACAATGTTGGCTTTTCCCTTCAGCAACAACTATGAGTACTAATCACAAAAGACTTAATGAAAGCCAACAAACATCATAAAATCAATCACTTACTGTACAATGTCTGATCTTGCTGGGATGCCGACCAATGGGATGTTCATGTCTTGCAGCTTAAATTAAGGATTAATCATCCATCCACACAAAGGGTAAAAATAAAAAGCTGGTGCCTGCAAAAAAATATCTTTTTGTGTGTATGTGATCACTGCGCAGCTAAAAGTACTCTGTAAACGCTAATAATATCAATAGCGATAATACTTGGTTAATATCCATATTACGATATGTAAATGGATAGTTGTTGGCATTTTTTTTTATGCATATTGAGAGTAATTTCAATGCATAATGAATGGATTACTCCCTTTAACACCATTGCTAGCCACAGAGAAAGAGCCGATTATTACAAATGCAAAAAAGAAAAATGTGCATGTTTTCTTTTTTCTCATTAAGATTGTGAATGATAGGCTTTTTTTTTTTAAGTGCAGTTGACCTTTAAAGGCCTACTGAAACCCAATACTACCCACCACGCTGTCTGATAGTTTATATATCAATGATGAAATATTAACATTGCAACACATGCCAATGCTGCCTTTTTAGTTTACTAAATTACAATTTAAATTTCCCCGGAGTTTCATCTTGAAAATGTGGTGTAATGATGACGTGTACGCAAGACGTCACAGGTTTTAGGGAAATATGAGCGCTGCACACACACACAGCTAAAAGTCGTCTGCTTTTATACACAGTATTTTGGAGATTGGTGTTGCTGAATCTTTTGCAATTTGTTCAATTAATATTGGAGAAGTCACAGTAGAAAGATGGAGTTGGGAAGCTTTAGCCTTTAGCCACACAAACAACCGGTGATTCCTTGTTTAAAATTCCTCGAGGTGAAACTTTCCTATGGATCAGAGCGCGGTCAAGCCAACATGGTTCCCTACCAAATGTCAACCAGCAGGTTTCGGTGAGAAAATTGTGGTTAAAAAGTCAGTTCTTACCGGAAAAAAGCTGGGCTTGTGACGTCCATAGCTGCCGTCGACTCCCCTGACACACTGCGCGTCAAGACACCCGTGGAGACACCCTTCCGACTATCAGGTACTATTAAACTCGCTAAAACACTAGCGACACAATAGAAAGATAAGGGATTTCCCAGAATTATCCTAGTAAATGTCTCTAAAAACATCGGAATCCGTCCCAATGCAATTGCGTTTTTTTTTTTATAACTTTTTTTTTTTAATCTTTTTTTTTTACTAGTCCGTCGCTATCAATATCCTCAAACAAATCTTTCATCCTCGCTCAAATTAATGGGGAAATTGTCGTTTTCTCGGTCCGAATAGCACTTTTTGTTGGAGGCTCCCATTAAAAATAATGTGAATATATGAGGAGCCCCCACATGTGTGACGTCATCGTCTGCGACTTCCGGTAGAGGCAGGGCATTTCTCTTAACACCGAAAGTTGCGAATTTTATCGTGGATGTTCTCTACTAAATCCTTACAGCAAAAATAAGGCAATATCGCGAAATGATCAAGTATGACACGTAGAATGGACCTGCTATCCCCGTTTAAATAAGAAAATCTCATTTCAGTAGGCCTTTAAAGGGGAACTGCAGTTTTTTTGAGCAATCATTATGAGAGACAAGAAGACAAAAGTTTTAATTTTTTTTTCCCGCTTTCTAAGATACAAAAATCCGCTTGTTCAGTTCAGTTAATGGGACCAATCAGTTCTACCTCTAAATCACTTTAAATAAGCATAAAAAAAACTGCCAACAATACTTCATTTACGTTCTGTAACCTGTTTAATAACCAAAGTGTCGCAACATTGTTATTGTAAGAGCGAACATGAAGGAACTATTTTTCTAGCTTAGTAACACATCAGCGTGCTAGGGTATTAGCCGTAAAGGCTTGCTATGGAAAGCGATAAGCTAGCTTCTATGACAGGGTATGTACTCTAGTTGTACGGTGATGTGCTGCATGTATTATAAACAATAGTATAGTGACTTACTCAATGGACAGTTGTAGTTTGGTCAAGCTAGCCGGGGACGTTTCCAGTTGATTTGGGCACTCCAATAGTTCGGCATCGCTTGGCTCTAAAGTTCCAGTTTTGCAGCGTGAACAAATAGCACCGACCTCACTCGCTGGGTTTTCGTCTGCGCCATCGTTTTACCTTCTTCTTCGTGCTCGCTTCTATAAACAGCAGTTCATTCTCCGTTCGTATATTCAGCTTCAAAAATATATAGTTGTGAGTTCTCATTTGTCCAAAAATAGTCGTCTTCTTGTCTGTTACCAAGTGTGTCATGATTACAATGCACGCATGTTTGTTTGTGGAAGTAGGAACGCACAGTAGATGTTTGAAGTCTGATGTGCCCTGCTATGGAAACATAAAATAAACGTGCCAGAGAAGGAAATCCTGGTATTGATTAAATTGACCAAAATACGGTAAATATTGTACATATTACATGTTATTATGAACATGTCTGTTACTGCATTATTGATAGACTTGCAGTGTTTATATAAAATGTTACTGGAGGATTTAAAAATTGTTTTAGAGGGCTTTGAAGGCTACAACAGGGACTCCTATTAGCCACATCTTGAAAGTTTTTTTTATCATCTGAAACCAATGTCTCAAGCTTGGTTGGCACACATCTGAGTTATGATAATCACAGTCACACCTGACCAAAAGAACCGTACTCGCGGAGCAAGCTCACCAGAGTTTCTTTTAAGTGCGAGTCCATGTGCTGTTAACAAAGATCCTTCTCACTAGCTGCTGCAATGCTAGCATTGTGTGACCGTTTTAGATTGTTGAGGAACCAAGGAATGTTAATTGAAATTAAAACTACACATGACTACTTGCATCCCTATAAACAACTTTTTTCAACATAATGGTCTCAGACATTACAGATGTGCGCCGTCTGAGCACTTAAAGGATGCTTGGCAGGCTCTGCTTTTCCTTCCTCAACACCTGATAACTTGAATGCCCGTGCACGCTTTGAGGGTTTGCTTCATGGTAGAAAAAGGGTGACTTAAGATTCATGTGTTCTACTATAACACTGCATGCAATTAGGTAACACAGCATGGTGCAGATTGCATTCCTCTACAACCACAGCTTTATTTGTGTTGCGTCACACACGTGCACCTAGACAGACACATAAACTCACACACACAGACCTAGGTAAGAGTGAAAGCTGTAACGAGAGAGAGGGCTTTCACACAGACGTGACCTTTGACTCAGAAGGGTGAGTCACGACCAAAAGATTTGGACATTATTCTCACCCCGCTCACCTCTATGGAGTCACATGTCCTAATATGGGCTTGCTATTGCTCCTGGGGATTGTTACGTTGAAGTGATTTCAATTGGCTCGGGGCATTGTTTTATAAGGAGAAGTGAAGCGAAGTACCAAACAGAAGCTGGGGTCATTGATCCCAGTTATTTTCTTTTATGGTCAAAAACATATTTCCAACAACGAACACTTTTTTGTGATGTGTCAGAACTCCATGTTTAAATGTTTTCTATGTTGTACTCTATTTTTATAATGTTTTCTTAGCCTTTTTTGCAAGACAGGTGTTTCGAAAATTAAGTTTACTTATTGAGAGTATTTCCATTTTCCCTTTTTAGCTTTTCTACACAGTTGGCCTACTTTCACATGTGACAGGCATAGTCTCGCAGGTTTTGTCGCAGGTTTCACTCACGCATTTGCCGCATTGTGTGCGTGTGTGTTACAATGACTGTCATGCGATGAGATCGATGTGTCCCGTCACCTGTGTGCCGCAGAAATTAAAAAGCTCTTTACAGGATTACTGGAGTGAAAGCACATGGAAGGATAAACGCAAATCAACTTGTTTACTTTCAGTCGCAACACAATTTGGGAGACAGACAACATTCAGAGTTGCAAAGAAGCTAAATAAAAGCCACCACTAACCTTGATAAACACGTACCTCTGTCATGTTCTGGACTTAAGTGGAACACCACCGAAACGTGTACAAATTGTGTATTTCAATTGCAGGCACTTGAAATTACACACTGTATGTCCACTATAACTTGTCCGAAACATTAGAAAGAGTGAGAGGTGGATGCTGAGAGGGCATTAAAAGAGATTCTAGTATGGAAATAATCACACAGGATTGGACCGTTGCCATGGTCATGGGAGTGTCAGAGCGAACTTTGACCCAGAACTACAAGCTCTTTTGGGTGTGTACTGTAAATATGGACGGGTAGGGCCGACACGATGGACATCCTGTCGTTGAACTCAGCCACGGCGGCAGCCCAAATGTCGACTACGGCCAGTGTTAATTAGACGCAGTGTTGTCTTTGTTTCTCAATCCGAGTGGACGAATGTCTCCACAGTAACAGTCGCCAATGGTTACACAAGCTTGAAAACGGCAAACCTCAATGACCCACATTCCAGCAGTAAATCACAACACACACACTAACACAGTCTCAACCCCACCCTTGCTATCAAAACTGTGCTCAGTGTTTCCACTCGGCTCGATTTTGTGACATGCTGGGAAGCGTGAGAAGGAAAAGTAAGTAGTGTGGTTTACATGAGTGTAAATATGTTTTTTTTTTTAATTATTTGAGGCCTGCTAGATCTACCTGTTGGCACCAATACACCCCTAACCCCCACCTCAGCAGATATCCATCCATCCATCCATCCATCCATTTTCTACCGCTTATTCCCTTTCGGGATATCCTTATGGCCTTAAAGAGAAGAGGGTTCTCTCTGTGTTTGTCTTTGATGAATCAAGAAGGACATAACTGTTAGCTAATGTAATGTGTAGTCCATGTAGTTTACCTTTAGCAGAGGGCTCTGTTTATGTCCTGGTTGAGGTATCATTGAATATTTTTCGTTGGTCATTGTATTAACAAAGAGAAAAATAATATACAGTACTTGCGCCTGCAAGCGTGTGTTTGATCATGAGTGCGCTTGGTACCTCTCACGTGTTACTTACGACACTGTGGTGCTGACAGTGCAGGTCAATGAATGACATAACACACACACTACAGTACAGTGGTTGGCCTGGAGCCAGATGTGTTTCTATTCATCAACGTATCTGCTTGCTCAATGTTTGTAGAGCAAGCATTAAAGGCCTACTGAAATGAAATTTTCTTATTTAAACGGGAATAGCAGGTCCATTCTATGTGTCATACTTGATCATTTTGTGATATTGCCATATTTTTGCTGAAAGGATTCAGTAGAGAACATCGACTATAAAGTTCGCAACTTTTGGTCACTAATAGCCCTGCCTTTACCGGAAGTATGTGCGCGTGACGTCACGAGTTGCAGGGCTCCACACATATTCACATTGTTTTTAATGGGAGCCACCAGTAGTAAGAGCAATTCGGACCGAGAAATCGGCAATTTCCCCATTAATTTGAGTGAGGATGAAAGATTTGTGAATTAAGATATTGATAGAGAAGGACTAGAAAAAAAAAAAAAACGACTGCTCCAGGCAGCGGAAGTGTGAGCGTTTCAGATGTAATTAGACACATTTACTAGGACAATTCTAGAAGATCCCTTATCTGCTTATTGTTGTAATAGTGTTTTAGGGAGATTTTAAAGATTGTAAAGACATACCTCGAGGTCGGATGGCTGCGGTGAACACGAAGTGTCTCAGGAGAAGCTGAGGAGTCAAGCTTTTTTACGGTAAGATATAAATCACAATTTCCCCATCCAAAAACATGCTGGTTGTCGTAGAGAAAACAAAAAAACACCGGCTGTGTCTCGGTGCTAAAGACAGCTGCAATCCACCGCTTTCCACCAACAGCATTGTTCTTTATAGTCTCCATCATTAAATTAACAAATTGCAAAAGATTCAGCAACACAGATGTCCAAAATACTATGTAGTTACGCCATGAACAGAGACGACTTTTAGCCGCGAGTGGTGCAGCTGCTAATATTTCCTAACAGTCCGTGATTTCACGCGTACGCGTCATCATTCCGCGCCGTTTTCAACAAGAAACTCGCGGGAAATTTAAAATTGAGATTTAATAAACTAAAAAGGCCGTATTGGCATGTGTTGCAATGTTAATATTTCATCATTGATATATAAACTATCAGTCTGCGTGGTTGGTAGTAGTGGGTTTCAGTAGGCCTTTAAAGGTGACCTATTATGAGTTTTTTTTTTTTTTTTTTAAACACTTTCTTTGGTCTACATAACATGTAATTATTGTTGTTTGGTACTTCGTGGGTTCCCTCCGGGTCCTCCGACTTTCTCCCACCGCCAAAAACATGCACCTGGGGATAGGTTGATTGGCAACACTAAATTGGCCCTAGTGTGTGAATGTGAGTGTGAACGTTGTCTGTGTTGGCCCTGTGATGAGGTGATGACTTGTCCAGAGTGTACAATGCCTTCCGCCCAAATGCAGATGAGACAGGCTCCAGCGACCCCCCGCGACCTTGAACGAGACAAGTGGTAGAAAATGGATGGATGGATGGATGGATGGATGGACGGATGGACGGATGGTTGAAATTGTGGTTAATCCCAACAAGATCTTCACCATATCAAGGAACAATGCCCTTTAAACCAGGTTCATGTCATGAAATACGACCTGAAAAAAGCCACACCATTGGCTATGACTTGGCTCTCTGTCAGGTCTCAAAAAAAAGATGATGATTATGATGATGGTTAAAATTGTGCATAGATTAAAACATACAGTATAGAGAACAGGGGTTAATTTGTGTGCCTCACAAAAGGAAGGTTCTGGGTTCGATCCCCAGGCTCTGAGTTTTTCTCTGTGGAGTTTGCATGTTCTCCCCGTGAATGCATGGGTTCCCTCCGGGAAGTCCGGCTTCCTCCCACCTCCAAAGATATGCACCTGGGGATAGGTTGATTGGCAACATTTAATTGGCCCTAGTGTGTGAATGTGAGTGTGAATGTCTTCTGTCTATCTGTGTTGGCCCTGTGATGAGGTGGCGACTTCCACTTGAACGCAGCTGAAATAGGCTCCAACAACCCCGAAAGGGGCAAGCAGTAGAAAATGGATAGATAGATAGTTGTGAAAATGCAAATAAACCTCTCCTCAAACCACCTCTTCACATTTAATGAACCTTCAGTCCCCGCCCATATTTGTAGTTTGGGAGAAGCGTCCCGGAGAGTAAGTGTAAAATATCTTATTCTAAATATATTTAATTTTTAAAATGCAACATAAATGGCAACAGCGACGGATTTTAGCATCCAACCATACATGTACAAGCCAAAGTCAGACCTGGAGCAAAAGGAACCAAAGAATAAACTTCAGTAAAAAGGCTTGAAATGAGCGCACATCAATGGTTCGTATTATTTCTGTCTCCCCATTAATATTTTTCTTAAAAGTAGTTTTTAGGAAAATCATTTTTTATCGTCCCAGAAGGTAGGAATATTGTTGTCCTACATCCATCCATCAATCCATCCAATTTCTACTGCTTATTCCCTTTGGGGTTGCGGGGGGCGCTCGTGCCTATCTCAGCAACATTTGGGCGGAAGGCGGGGTACACCCTGGTAGGGCTGGGCGATATATCGATATACGCGATATATCGCGGGTTTGTCTCTCTGGGATATAGAAAATGACTATATCGTAATATTTGAGTATACGTTCTCACGCAGTTGCTTTTAGCTGCGGGCATTACCCTACAGGCTCTTCTCACTCCTTGGGTCTCCTTCTCATAGACAGCGAGCGCACAAACTTACACTCATCACATACTGTCACGCTACATACATATACGCCCTCGCCCAGCAGAGAGGTAGTAGCTTGGCTAACGTTAGCTGTGATGCTAACGAAACCGTGCGAGGGATAATACGAAAGAGAGAAGGTGCGAATATGGTAACAAATGAAGGAAGAATTAATTCCCAAGAAAAACAGCACGGGGTCCATCGTCTGGCGGTGGTTCGGCTTCAAGCGGGAATACGTCGAACAAACAACCATAATTTGTCAAGTGTGGGGGACAAGCGTTGCTACCAAAAGTAGCATTACTGCTAATATATAGTACCATTTGAAAAGTCACCTGCTAAAAACTTTAATAAATACAGTTTTGGTAAATTTACTTAGTTGTGATTTCCTTCGGTGCATGAAAGTTTTAAAATGAGCATATATTAATGCAGTATGAACAAGAATGTTTTATTGTAGACACTTAAAATCATCATACTGCTGTGATTATATGCATCAAGTGTTCATTCAAGGCTAAGACAAAATACCGAGATATATATCGTATATAGGGATATGGCCTAAAAATATTGTGATATTAAAAAAAGGCCATATCGCCCAGCCCTACACCCTGGACAAGTCGCCACCTCATCGCAGGTCCAACACAGATAGACAGACAACATTCACACTCATATTTACACACTAGGGCCAATTTAGTGTTGCCAATCAACTAGGGGTGTAACGGTACACAAAAATTTAGGTTCGGTACGTACCTCGGTTCAGAGGTCACGGTTCAGTTCATTTTCGGTACAGTAAGAAAACAACAAAATATACATTTTTTGATTATTTATTTAACAAATTTGTATTGGTAGATTGCACAGTACAGTACATATTCCGTACAATTGACCACTAAGTGGTAACACCCCAATAAGTTTTTCAACTTGTTTAAGTCAGGGTCCACGTAAATCAATTCATGGTGCCTCGGTGTGCATTGTTTACATAACGTGCGGCGCTACTTAATATGTCCGTGTCGTTCGGTACACCTCTGAACTGAACCGAAACCCTCGTACCGAAACGGTTCAATACAAATACACGTACCGTTACACCCCTACAATCAACCTATCCTCAGGTGCATGTCTTTGGAAGTGGGAGGAAGGCGGAGTGCCTGGAGGGAAGCCTCGCATTCACGGGGAGGGCATGCAAATTCCACACAGAAAGATCCCGTTCCTGGGATTGAACCCCAGACTACTTAGGACCTTCATATTGTGAGGCAGACGCACTAACACCTCTGCCACCATGAAGCCTGTTGTCCTACTTTAGAAGACTTAATAAGCTACGAGCTACACTATAAATTTAGCTAACATTGTTAACGTATCATTAAAAAAAAATGTATATTGCTTACTTTGCCGCAGGTTTGTGATGCAGGAATTTTCAAAGAGGTTGGCGCACACGAAGAGATACTTCTTTCCATTTGAAACCGTGAAACGAAAGAGATAGCCTTGCCCTTTTTAGTTCTTCAGATGAGACTGGAGTTGTGTGTTGGTTAATGCGACAAATAACCTAGCATTTTCTTTTTTAGCATTTTACTTTGGCTATGTTGTTTTGTGAACTACAAACATTTGTACATAAATTAAAAATGGTGGATTCATGCAAAGATCTTTGGCAATTTTTTTTCTATCAGTTTTTTACCAAATGTTTATAATCCGCTGATAAGGTTGTGTAAAACAAAGACTGCTTGTTTGGCAGAAGTATGAAGAAAGACAAAATTATTTTATAAATATCACTGCAATGCCGGTTTGATTACCAATTTTTTGGGGCTTATTCTGACTCCAGATATACAAAAGCAGGCACCAATAGGCAAAAAAAAAAAGATTTTGCATAATAGGTTCCCTTTAACTGTTTTCTGTTGTTTTGGCATGAACTCAAAAAGGACTATTGCCACAGTTGCACACTTAGTGTAACAATAATGAAATATTTATGTTTTTTTTTCTTGTCTGCAGGACCTGGAGTTCCATGGCGTGATGCGTTTCTACTTCCAAGATCGTGTGGCTGGCAACTTTGCCACCAAGTGCATCAGAGTGTCCAGCACCGCGACCACGCAGGACGTCATCGAAACGTTAGCGGAAAAGTTTAGGCCGGACATGAGGATGCTTTCATCTCCAAGATACTCCCTGTACGAGGTCCACGTCAGCGGTGGTAAGTTTTTTTTTGTAATGTCATTTTTTTTTAAATGCTCTAATGACCAATTAGTGATTAATGATTTGCTGAAGTTGGCTGTCTGACAAACTTTGTGTGTGTGTGTGTGTGTGTGTGTGTGTGTGTGTGTGTGTGTGTGTGTGTGTGTGCGCGCGCGCGTGCGTGCGTGTGTTAGAAGAGCGCCAGCTGGACCTAGACGAGAAGCCTCTTGTTGTTCAGCTCAACTGGAATAAAGACGACAGAGAAGGACGCTTTGTCCTAAAGAATGAGAATGACATCCTGCCTAAGGTCAGCGGCTCGGCCTGTAAACCGACTCACACTTTATAACAATCACTTGATGCTCGTCCATCAAACACCACATCCTCCCCCAAAACCTCACATTTTGACTTCAGAAGAGTATTTAAAATCTTCATGCAGGCCATGAAAAGTAGTGCATCTGAGACCCAAAATGATTAAAGGATTCCCTTCACGGAATCTGTCTGTAACAGAGTCTTAATTCTAAAAGAACATACAGTCTTCACAAAGACCGAGTCACCAATAAGGCCGCTCAATTAATTGCATTTTAATCACAATTACAATTTTGACATCCACTATTAAATAAGGGTGATCTTCAGAGGTATTAACATTTAAAAAGAAGGCTTAGCTACTTATCAAATCAAACAGTGAGTGTCACAGCCCATGGTGGCAGAAAAGCAACTGCGGCTCTTTTTCAAGCCTTATGCTACGTCAGAGGCTATTATTTACAAACTTTTCCTGGGATGCTGCAGCCAGTCGTATCAATTCACTTCTGCTCTGCTTATCTCCTTGTAGTCTAACTAGCACGACTAACTGCCTGGCGTCCTACTAAATAGTCTGTCGGCATTTTTCTGTCGAGTACAAACATTTCTAGCTGTCCTACACATTGGAATTCATACATCTGCACTTGTATATGAATCCAAGGGATGCGGAAATTCAATTGCGTCATAAAGGAATCTTTGACGTGAGTTTCACTAAACAACACTATTTTTTTTAATTTGTCAAAAAATATACATTTTCTTATCACAAATTATCAACTGCATAATTAGGTCAAGCAGGGGTGTCCAACCAATTGATGACATGCGAGAACACCCACATAGCTGTTTTTTATTTTTCATAAAAAAAACTAAATATATAGAGCTAAATGCATCGTACAAAATGAAAAAGCTGAGATCTTCAAGTTGTCATCTTATGATTGTTTTTTTACATTTAAAACACTTCCTTGTGGTTGTGGTTCTTTGGCCAAACTTTTGCATGGATTAAGTTTTGCAGACCATCTTCAAGCCGCTTTCTGACTATCTCTTCAGGAACACGCCGTTTAGTGGGCGGTCTTATTTACGTGCATCCACTTCGACTGTGTCTTCTCCCCGTAAGCCATGTGTAGTTTTTAGCGCTTCCTTATGGGGTGTCCTGGCAGATATAAGTTACCACTATACGATACTTTAAGAAGGAACTTGGTAACTGCAGTGTCGCACTACCATGGCAGACTTGGCCAAAGCTCTTTTGGAAAAACTTTACCATATATGGAAATGTACAAACCCCATTTCCATATGAGTTGGGAAATTGTGTTAGACGTAAATATAAACGGAATACAATGATTTGCAAATCCTTTTTAACCCATATTCAGTTGAATGCACTACAAAGACAAGATATTTGATGTTCAAACTCATAAACTTAATTTTTTTTGCAAATAATAGTTAACTTAGAATTTCATGGCTGCAACATGTGCCAAAGTAGATGGGAAAGGGCATGTGCACTACTGTGTTACATCACCTTTTCTTTTAACAACACTCAATAAACGTTTGGGAACTGAGGAAACTAATTGTTGAAGCTTTGAAAGTGGAATTCTTTCTCATTCTCATTTTATGTAGAGCTTTAGTCGTTCAACAGTCCGGGGTCTCCGCTGTTGTATTTTACGTTTCATAATGCACCACACATTTTCGAAGGGAGACTGGTCTGGAATTGCCCGCTCGAGCCATTGAAAGTACTGGCACTCTTTTACTACAAAACCACGCTGTTGTAACATGTGGCTTGGCATTGTCTTGCTGAAATAAGCAGGGGCGTCCATGATAAAGTTGCTTGGATGACAACATATGTAGCTCCAAAACCTGTATGGACCATTCAACATTAATGGTGCCTTCACAGATGTGTAAGTTACCCATGCCTTGGGCACTAATACACCCCTATACCATCACAGATGCTGGCTTTTCAACTTTGCGCTTATAACAATCCGGATGGTTATTTTCCTCTTTGTTCCAGAGGACACCACGTCCACAGTTTCCAAATGTAATTTGAAATGTGGACTTGTCGGACCACAGAGCACTTTTCCACTTTGCATCAGTCCATCTTAGATGAGCTCGGGCCCAGCGAAGCCAGCGGCCTTCTTTGGTGTTGTTCATAAATGGGTTTGGCTTTGCATAGCAGAGTTTTAACTTGCACTTACAGATATAGCAACCAACTGTAGTTACTGACAGTGGTTTTATGAAGTGTTCCTGAACCCATGTGGTGATATCCTTTACACACTGATTTCGGTTTTTGATGCAGTACCGCCTGAGGGATCAAAGGTCCGTAATATCATCGCTTACGTGCAGTGATTTCTCCAGGTTTTCTGAACCTTTTGATGATTTTACGGACCGTAGATGGTAAAATCCCTAAATTCCTTGCAATAGCTCGTTGAGAAATGTTGTTGTAAAACTGTTCGACAATTTGCTTACAAATTGGTGACCCTCGCTCCATCCTTGTTTGTGAATTACTTAACATTTCATGTAAGCTGCTTTTATACCCAATCATGGCACCCACCTGCTCCCAATTAGCCTGCACACCTGTGGGATGTTCCAAATAAGTGTTTGATGAGCATTCCTCAATTTTATCAGTATTTATTGCCACCTTTCCCAATTTCTTTGTCACGTGTTGCTGGCATCAAATTGGAAAGTTAATGATTATTTGTAAAAAAAAAAAAAAAATGTTTATCCGTTTGAACATCAAATATGTTGTCTTGGTAGCATATTCAACTGAATATGGGTTGAAAATGATTTGCAAATCATAGTATTCCGTTTATATTTACATCTAACACAATTTCCCAACTCATATGGAAACGGGATTTGTACGCTGGCGTCACCAATAGGAAAATCGCCACAAATGGGAAAACGTCACAAAGATGCCAAATTTTAAACCGTTTGGAGAAAGTATGAAGGAAGACAAGATTGTTTTATAAATCTTTAGGCTATACCTCCATGGTTTTATTTCAAATTTACGGGACTTATGTAGATCCCAAATACACAAAAACATGGCACTAATAGGTAAGAAAATTTTATTTTGCATATTTGGTCACCTTTGATAATAACATGAACAAAATGTGTTTTTAAATTTACTATATTATTATATGTTTTAACTATTTTATTACAAATTACATGATAAAGGTAATGTTCACACACAACCCAACGCTATGTTTTACCAAACACAATAAACAATTGTCATTAATAATCTTGATTTCAACATTGTTAAAGACAATTGTGATTACTATTTTGGCCATAAGTGTGCACTCCTAGTCCTTGTGGGATTCTGTCACAAACTTTTAGCAAAACAATTCCTCAACACAAATCATATAAAAGGTGGATTGAATGAAAACTTAGGAGTCACAATATAAAATCAATTTTTAAAAAAGTTTAAATAATTTTCCAGGTTGACCTTCACTGTAATTGTAGGAGTATGGCCAACTAAACAACAGGCAACTGCTTGCAAGGACATGTGCGGCTGTGCCCGGATGAATAAAGTTGTTGTCATTTTGACATTAGTTTTTCTGATGAAATAAACAAAAATAATAAGTCTATATATAGTTGTAAACATACTCCAGCTCATAAACTTACAGTAAAACACGATTTTATTTTGTGGAAGTATAATTTTGAGGCCATATTTGACGGACTCTGCTGCTACATTCTTGCTGTGTTTTTCATGACCAGCAGGCACTCTTAACACTCAACTGGTGGTGCAATAAACGTAAAACAAATACACAGAACGAAAAACATTCTCCAGCTCATAAACTTACAATAAAACATGCTTTTATTTTGTGAAAGTATAATTTTGCGGGCATATTTGACGCACTCTTCTGCTACATTCTTGCTGTGTTTTTTGTGAACAGCAGGCACTCTAACACTCACCTGGCGGCGCAATAAAAGTAAAACAAGTCCAAAATCTTCATTTGCTTTTGGACCAACAATCACAAAGAAATGTTGACTTTTGTGTGAAGTATGTCAACTGTGGTGGCTGCCTACAATGTATTTGTAATCACTCATGTGTTATTCTCACTGATCTTTCTTTTTTGTAACATGCTTACTCAGATTTGGTAACACTGGCAAGCAGTAGAGAATATGGAGTGATTTTAGGTCCAGAACATAATTTGCTTTCTTTATAATTGACATATTTCTTGCCACTTAATGTTGTGTATTTTTAATGCGATTTTCAGTTAATTTTCTCATTGCATCTATATCAAAATGTGGTTTATGTTACTGTTTCAATGTCTATCTATTTCTATTTGTGTTTGACTTTATCTTATACTGTTACAGAATTGCACTATTTTAATAATAATAATAATAATAATATTGGATTACATTTTATATAGTCCTTTTCTATCAACTAGACACTCAAAGCGCTCAAAGAAAAATGAGAACCCATTATTTATTCACTCCACATTCACACTTTGTGGTAGTAAGCTACACTTGTAGCCACAGCTGCCCTGGGGCAGATTGACGGAAGCGTGGCTGCCATTTTTCGAACCTGGAACCCATAAGTTGCTGGCACGGCCACTCAAGATTCAAAGATAGTCTTTAAATTGTAATTGTTTTCTTCTATTATTTGTATTAGCTTCTGTGTGTTCTCTCCTGAACAAAACACTGACGTCGGGTCGTGCTTTGACCTCGCACAAAATGCTGTAATCGATGGCACCTTCACTTCCCATACTTGTCTTCTTTCCGGGTTTTGCGCAAAGCGATATAAAAGCTTTCCATAATTCTCGCGGGTGGAACAGCCCCATGCTGCACAACAGGGCCTTTACACACGTAGAAAAACTAACAAAGAAGCGCCGCAAACCCATAGCATCAACTCAAAGTTAGTTGCAGTCATAGCGCCCTGTAGTCACACGACTGCCTTTTGACCAATCATTGATGAGATCGCCTAAAAGTGAGTTGGCCATGCAGTCTCCGGTATTTGTGCTTTTGTTGCACTAGAATTTACGAGGGGTACCTTGTAGTTTTATTCACCCATGCATTCAATATCTAGCTACCTTTGTAAATGCACAACCATTCAATAATATCATGGCCTTTTTTTTTTTTCGTCTTTGACCTAAAGAAGAGTCAGAGCAATGGGCCTGAGAAAGAGAAGGACGGTGTGATTCAGAACTTCAAGAGGACGCTGTCCAAGAAGGAGAAGAAAAAGGAGAAAAAGAGGGACAAGGAATTTGCCCGGATAACCGATGGAGATGAACAGATGCTCAATCGTGAGGACGGGTAAGAGAATCTTCCAGGAGAAAGGGTGAAAATTTCATATTCCTTTACCTTTTGTTCTTGTATGTATGTGTCTTTAAAGGGAAAACAGTCGGCTGGCGGCAGAGGTCTACAAGGACATGCCTGAGACCAGTTTCACCAGGACCATCTCTAACCCGGAGGTGGTGATGAAGCGGAGACGCCAGCAGAAACTGGAGAAGCGCATGCAGGAGTTCATGAGCAGCGACGGGCGGCCCGACTCAGGTACGGACGACCAACTGATAGTTAGATTTTATTCAGGGCTTCTTCATTTTCATGTTTGATGTAAAACAATGGCTGACATTGTAACATATGATGGCAAATAGTGTTGTTATGAGCTTCCATGCGAAGGTGAAACATTACGGTAAACTGCCTCCTTAGCCTTGCCATCAAAATGTCCCTCTTTGTTTTTTTTATGAGAAAATAATATAGTTTTGTTTTGGAATCCTCTTCCGCACCCACGGTAGACCCACAGCTGTACTAAAGCTGTAATAAATTGGATGAATGTACACATAAGTTTTTGCCCTCTTTGAATAATTTGTGTTTCCTGCAAAGGCGGAACACTGCGGATCTACGCTGACAGCCTGAAGCCCAACATTCCGTACAAGACCATCTTGCTCTCCACAAGGGACACAGCTGATTTTGCTGTGGTGGAAGCGCTGGAGAAGTATGGGCTGGAGAAGGAGAACCCCAGAGAGTACTGCATTGCCCGGGTAACTAGGTGTTTTGTTTAGGATTTAAACATATTAGTTCAATACATTTTCGAGGAATTAGGCATTTTTGTGGCTGCTGTGACCTAAAATGTCTGATTTGGCGACAGACAGCTTACAAAGTTTTGTCAAAAGTCACGATTTGGGGATTTTATTAACTTTTTAGCAATGTTTTAAGTGTTCCTTGTAACCTCAACCCCAAAAAGCAGAGGATTTCAACACATTTTAACTTTAAAATAATAATTTGCATAATTAACTAAAGTACAGAGCACATTTTAAACATCGACATTTTATTAGTCCCTAGAGGATTAAATTAGTTTGCATTAATCAAAACTATTGGATTGTCTGATTAATGTGAAGACACTAATATCACCTTTCTCTGAGGCAATAGAGCAGTCGAAGTCACATGTCTCTCACATTCATACCTCACGAGGCTCTAGCACATTAGCACATTATGCTACATGACACAAAATAAAGCCCCCCCCCCCCGGAGCAATGCAAGTGAATTGCTTTCATACTGAGTGCTCTGGCAGATGCTGAGTGTTGGCTGCCCTCCCTGCAGCCAATAATACGCAAACACTTTGTTGATCATTGTAATTTGCTGATGAGACGACGGCACCGGAATAGTCCATTAGGTTAGTGAGCATGAGAGACGCACCGTAGCACAGTAGCAGCGCAGACTGGAGGGGGAGTGGTGCATGAACTGAACACGATGGCAAGATGGAGGATTCTGAATATCTGTTCAGAAAAGCAACAGAGCTACAATATTTATGAAGGTTGACGACATCAGAATTTTGTCCACAGCCGCAGTAGTGCTACACTGTCCTTTTTTTTTTGCTCATGCATATGCTCTTTTTGCGAATGTACAATATTAGAATGTCTGCTGGTGACGAAACCGGATGTTTTTGTCGAACTGAACTATGGTCAGGTAGGCTACACATTCCCATTTACTAACTGTTGGATTTGTGTGTTGTTGCAGCAAGATGACAAGTCAAGCAAAGAAATGATCTTGGATGATGGCGAGTGTCCGCTACAGACCTTCAGAGACTGGCCTGCTGACAGAGGTATAACTTTAATTGGACCTTCTTCTCTCACCTTTTTCCTTTGCTTACACTGCCCCCTTCTGCTGCTGGCTACCATCGAGGCCCAAAAAGTGCCATTTGAACGACACCCTTTTGAGTGCAGGAGCGCTCGTGTTCCAGCTAAAGAAGAGACCGCCTGACTACCAGGGGAGAAAGCCGAGGAAAGTGGATGACAAGGCCTTGCGAGGGAAGGACGGGCCAGGCTCCTTGCCGCCTGAGAAACTGCCTTACCTGGTGGAGCTGAGCCCAGGTAGACCCATGCATACTCAATGCAATCATGCAAACTTAATTAATGTAATTTTTTTTATACACACATCATCCGTAAATAAACAAACAAGGCTGTAGTGACAGGTAGTGACCAACAGGTGTCAGTGTTGTCCATTCAAACAAGAAAAGTAGGGTTAAAGAACGGTGAAGTTAAATAACATGTTTAAGAGTCCAGATGTTGTTGCTGCTCTAGCTTGGCAGACATCATTCAAACTTTTGATACATTTAAATGATGTTCAACCAGCTGTTTTTCTTCCAACTGATTTGATGCACAGTAACGTTCCTGTAATTTTATACGTTTTAACCCAAATGTGAGGATGTTGAATCAGCGGTGAATAGTTAACAGAATACTAAACTGAGCCATGAGGCAGTTTGAGGGGCCCAGAACGCACTTCTTGGTGGTCACACAGTCAAAGCTCCGAGAACGTGTGCATAAATAGTCAAAATTACAATAGACAATACTTGCTTGATGTGACTGTACAACCTGGGTCTTAACAAGTTTGTTTTGCTTCTGACCCCGCCTTCCCCCTCCCTGCCTGACTTGCACTAACACTATTAACCTCCAAAGGGAGACAATACTAACGAGTCATCCTCTGTCAGGGTTCACGTCTGCTGCAAAGTGCACTTAATTGGTTTACAAGGTTATGCTGCAATTTCACCCTCTGCAATTTCTATCTGTTTTCTTTCCCACTTTCTCATGGCATGGTGTGTGTGTGTGCGTGGCCGTGTGTGTGCGTGTATTTGCGTGTGTGTTTGTGGGTGGGGTGTCCTTTGTGCATGTCTTCTACTTCCTGTGCCTGCCTGCCTGCCTGCATAGGGCGAGGGAATCACTATGCCTACTTCTCCTATCGGCACCACGAAGGTAAAAAACTAAACAAAAAAAACCCACACATCACACACCTGTGTGCCAGACATCTTTGTAGTAATATTTCTGCTTACACATAAAATATACAGATTATACTTTTGGATCTCGCTATTGTGTGTTTTTTATGCATTATGAAGTAATAACATATTAACATGTAAAGAATGTGTGTTGCTGCTTGACACTTTCTTTTGGATTATTTTTAGAAACAGCACTTTGTGTGTTTTTTATGCATTATGAAGTAATAACATATTAACATGTAAAGAATGTGTGTTGCTGCTTGACACTTTCTTTTGGATTATTTTTAGAAACAGCACTTTGGTAAAACCTCAGTTTTTTTTCCTCCCAAAGAAGCCAATATCTTCCCTTTCTACTCGGTGTACTAATGTGCTTTTTTGCCATGACTAAACTTTGTTTTACTATGAATCAATAATAGCTTACTCTAGTTTCTCCAACCATTATTAAATTTAACTATAGTGCATCACATACACTATCGTAATTGTTTTTGAAAGTTAGAAAATAGAACAGTAAATAGTTACACATTGCACACAGTAACACACACAAACTTAAATTATATGGATGGATGGATGAAAAGCCAAAACACATATTATAAAAGTACCTACTTGTGCACAAAGCTTGACAGCAGGTGTGTCCAAACTTTTTCCATACATTGTTTGAAAGGGTTTGTGCATTACAAATGCTTAAACCAATGTAGTTTAATTTTCAATCAATAAACAATAATAACAAAACATCTTAGCTTTCTGTTAAGAGAGACAAAGCAAATTAGTGTTGTTCTTAATTAATAATTGTATTTTAGGAATATACAAATGAGCTGTGGGCTAGAAATAGCCACTGGTACATTTTACTACTGTCTTTAATTTAAGTGCCGCCCTGCCTTGTGCTAAATATGACTGGTCTGTTGTGTGTTTGTGTGCTTTTTGCAGATGGCTCTGACTCACGGGACAAACCAAAGCTGTACCGCCTTCAGCACAGCATCACAGAGGTGGGCTCCGACTGCACAGACGACGGAGCCATCCAGGTAGAAGATGTTCATATGTCAGATTGGACTATGTTGTTTTAAATTGAAGTTCTGATGGACCTGCTGTCTGATTCCACCTCCAGCTGCTTGGGCCAGGCATCCTCCCCCACCACTGCAATCTGACGCACAGTGAGGGCATGGTGACAGTGACGCCGCACGGCCCAGATGCTGACATGTTCGTGGACAGCAAGCGTATCTCCGAGACAACCATGCTGCGCTCAGGTGCCACTCTACAGTTTGGCTTATCACACGTCTTCAAGTTTGTGGACCCGCTGTACGACCAGGGAGGGAAGAGAGAGCCGGCGTCCATGATGAGGAGCAGACACAAGTCTGGGTAAGGGACTCATTTTTGCTGCTCATGATTTGAAAGTCAGCTCCACCCTCTTGCTCCTTAGCACACATCTGCGAGGGGAGGAAAAAGACCAGGGTGGTGTTTGGAGATGAAGGGATGATGAGGTTTGGAGTTGGTAGCTCTGGCGGGAGATGAAAAGGAGTCATGTTGGAGGGGGAGTTTGAAGAGGGAGGCCTTGGAGGGATCGGTGAAATGAGAGGAGAGCAAGAGCGGAGGTCGGGCGACGGCAGGCAGGCTGCTCTCTAATCTAATCAACGTGGTGCAGGGTGTGGCCTCCTCAGCCTCCATTCACACGCTCACAAAAAGACGCAGACAGCAAGCGTGTCTGATAAGAAGAGCAGCACAAGGATGAAGGAGCAACACAAATTTAAAATTGCTTTGAAAGAACTCACAGAAGTTACTCACTGCTGCATGCATTCGTGGTAAAGTTGCTAAACTCTCTTTTGTGTTCATTACCTCCAGCAAGGAGCTTTTGTTTGTTGTGAGCTTTAGCGAGAAAATGCAGACACTTTTTGCCGAGTCGATGCTTTCAAATGAAACAAGGGTTACCTGCGAGACTAATTTACCGACTCAGTTGTTTCATACATTCTCGCAGTCAGGTAACTTCAATTAGATTCACCCTGGAAGCAACAAAAGTGATCGTGTGTGTGCTCCGTTCCATTTGGAATGCTGCAAAATTTTAATAGTTCTGTTGCGAATGACAGACATAGAGAGTTTACATAAATATCGGCATTTGACTGGGAGTATTTTTTGATTGCATTTTCTCTTTTAAGGCATTGATTGACGTGTAAACATTATTCAGAACTCATGTTTGTCTATAACTGTATGGTAACAAGTGTCTCTTTTCCCTTTTGTGTAAGTGAGTGGTTGCACAACTGGGTTTGTCAGTGAGACCAGTTTTCTTTTCCTCACAAACGCCACTGGAAAGTTTCACTGTAACATTTAGATTTTTGCTGCTTCTGACAGCTGGAAGTGATGTTTGGCTGCATAACCTTAAAAGTTCCACGCCAAGCACAATGTGATATTCTTCCTGGTGCACACAATTCCTCGAACGTCATTTTGGTGCTGGACTTTCTCCCCCTGTCCGACATGCGGATTGAGTCAAGCTTGAGTTATTCAAAGTTAAATTCTGTCAAGCTGTAATTGTGTCATTCCTCTTTGAAATGTTTAATGTTGGGAACATGCAGGGATTAGCTTGTGTTGATGCAATAAGAAACCAGCTGGCATCTTGTAGTGTGTAGTGTCACCTCACTTGCTCACCACAAATTTGTGGTTCAGCCAGGCTGCGTTCCAATTCTTTGCCTTGCCAGTTTATCGGAGCGGGAGACACATGGAAACATTTTGTCTGCACGACAAATCATTTAGCACATTATTCTCGCGCCTCATTGTCAGCGTTTAATGGCATTGTGGTGTGCATTGTTTGCAACACACTTGGAATATTGCACAGGAATGCTGGTCTTACGCAGGCCGCGTGCAAAGTCCTCCCTGTTAATGACTCACAGCACAACTGCTTTGTATCTGTTTGTGTACCACGTGCATAGGTCTGACTGTGTGTGCCTTTGGATTAAGTCTGAGCTCTTGTTGTCGCTAATGAAAGGTCTAAACTGCTACATTTGTGTCTGTGCTGCAGCAGTGTTCCTGAAACCACCTTTGACCTCCAGGGAGACATCCACAGTGGGGCTTCTCTGCCCACAAGCAAGGTATCAAACACGTACACACAAGTTTGTATGTTCAGTGGAGCACCTAAAGCAGGGGTATCAAAACAGAAAGCCATTTTCAGCTTGCAGCTTTTACTGGCATTAAAAGTAAATCAATTAATAATTAAAGAGATGCATTATTACACAAATGTTTGCTTTGTCAGGATTGCTTTTAGCATCTGTAATGCACAAAATGCATGTATACATGCAGTTTTTGTACTTGGCACACATATTTACTCTGGATTGCGCCTGTGCGCTTTGCTGCTCTATAGGAACATATATAATGCTTCCTGCGGGTCATAAAAAATTATTAAATGTCATTAAATAGAGTTTGCTCAAATTTAAGGCCTTAAATGGCATTAAAAAGCTTTAAATAAAATGTCCAAATGCAGTTAAAACATTTCATACAATTGCAATTGGCAACAAAAAACAAACCACCAGGCCCAGTTTTTCCAATCGGAAAAAAAACTGCACTTCTTTTGTTCATTCTAATTACAATGGTTAAAAATACTACAGTGATGAAAAATGTTTACTGCGTTTGAAATCGTTACTTGTATTATGTTATCATGTATTATGGTTACATTAGTGTTCAATTTGGCCACAGTTAATGTAAACTTTTCAACTATTGAACATTATCATTGTCAAATGCTAACAATTGTGGCTATACAGACAGTTGTATACTTTTGACTATCGTATATATAGTAACGATATGTTGTAGGACATAGGCATGAAATTATTTTTAAGTAGCATTAAAAAGGCATTGAAAAGTATTAAAATAGATTTGTTGATACTTGCGGAAACCCTATATATCGTTGTATTTCACTGTTTTCAGTTTTGATTTCAGTCGCTGAAACTTTGATTATGCTCCTACAGCAGTGGGCCAGTGAACCATACGCCGGCTCATACGCTACCTCCAAACCCTCTTACGTAGTGTGCACCTTAAAAACAAAATCCATCCTCGAGCTGTTTTACAAAGCTATTTACAAACGTATCTGTTTCTTGAACATGGTTCATAAACAGAAAATATTGCATATTGAAGTAGGCCTCGGCAATGAGTCCTAAAAATAAAATCTCATATTTTTTTCACAAAAAATTTTGATTACCGATTTTTCCGATTTTTGTCCCCAAATTTTTAAGAAACCATTGAATACACATGATAGATAAAATTAGAAACAATTGTTCTTTTATTTGATCAAAAACCACACATTGCTTGTCAATTGCTTGCTTTGGACTCATATTAAGATAGCGAAACACACTTAAAATGCACACAAAGTAGCAATGAGCTAAGTAGCTAACAATAGCCCTGCTCTGCTGACAAAGGTCAATAAGCCTGCCCACCAAGGCTGTGCTCCTGCAGGCACATCATTGCTGCGCTGCAGGTACTCAATGGGTGAATGAAATGTTTGTTCACTGAGGCGAGGTTCGTACGACAAAGCTTGTTTTTATTTGGTCTATGGTTGTAAATTGAAAAATTAGTGCAATGAGAGGATCGTAAATCGAGGTTCCACTGTATATCTTTAATTGCTATAGTTCGTTCACAAAAAAGGAAGCTAACGAGTTAAATTGCCGTTGCGTGTTATTGTTGCTGGCATGAGTTGAAGTCGCGCCAAATGTGCAACCCAGACAAAGCAGAGTTGTCCAAAGTGTGGTTTGTTTTTTAGAAAAATTGAGCGAAATGGCACAATGTAAAGAGAAAAAACTAAAATGTTAATTTAAAAATGGAGCAAACATCCTTAAGTTTTTCTGTTTATGGCCACTGGTGGAAAAAGTGTGACACACCTCCTCCAAAACAAATATGTGACTTAAGATTGGGGAGCACCTAGATTTTGTGTTTCAAACTACTGCCCAATGCATCATTACTGTAGCACCACACCTCAGTTTCTTAAGCATCCAAACATTTCTTTTTTGTGTGTTCATGTGCAGAGCTCAGGGAAGCTGGAAATGGAACGAGGAATGGTCAAGCCGATGATCAGAGGCGAGCTGCAGGACGGCAGGTAAGATACTTGCTACTGTAACTACTTCGCCACGTTCTCAAATATCTTTTGATCCATCTCGCAAATCTGCTCATGTTGTCGTTCGCCTCGCAGGTCTCATGACGTCTCAGCAGAGCGTTTGGAGCTGACTCTTCCAGCCAGCATCGAGTTTAGAGAAAATTGTGAGTATCAATAAGCTTTTTTCTATAATGGTTGGTTCTTGGAACCACTGGTTTCTGGAACTATAGTTTCCTGTAGAAGTGAGTAGTTTGTGTGTCCACTGCATTTAACTGTCCAGGGTAGTTTGTACAAATCAGGCTAGTGATATATGGACGAGTGGTTTACTCCACAATGGCGGTCGTGTGTTTGAAAAATGAGTTTTAGAAACACCCCCGACGGTGTTGAACCAATCAGCGTTCGACAGCACAGCTCGCTCCCAAAAAGGTTCATGGTAGCTTTGAAAATTCCCACCTAGCTAGGAGGAACTCCAAAATGTTCCTGAAGAACTAAAACTGCCGGGGTAGTTTTTGGTGGATACGTTCCTGTAAAAGTTCCGGCTATAGAAAATGGCCTAAAGATTTACGGTCCTATTCTCCCATGTGCTTGAGTGAAAAAAGGTGCTCAACTGCGCGGATTTTGGCTGCACCTTGTTCTCCTACTCGATTTACGTTTGTACTTGGCGATCTTCATCCAAGATGCACACTTTGGGTGGAGCAAACCTTAAATGTGGGCATTCCCTGTCAAATATGGTTTTCCACGTATTCTCCCATTGACTTAAGTACTTTTGTTCATGAGTCCAGTGTCCTGTGAAGGTAAAACATTATATTGCACTTAAAGTTTAATTGCAGTTTACACCACACCCAATAAAATTATGAAAGAAAATTCAGAAAAACCTTCAGTTTTAACACCTAAACACATCCATTGAGATGAGCATAA
Source organism: Nerophis ophidion (assembly GCF_033978795.1). Lineage (NCBI taxonomy): Eukaryota > Metazoa > Chordata > Actinopteri > Syngnathiformes > Syngnathidae > Nerophis > Nerophis ophidion. Next base: position 38,521,715 of record NC_084615.1, on the reverse strand, counting down.
AAGGGCCATAATGCCACTCTGTTTTAAAGCCCCACTCATAAACTCTTAAGTTTTGGTTGATTTTGGCGGCGCAAGTTGACCAAACAGGTAGTGTTTTGAACAGCTTAGGAAGGGTGCGATCACGGCATAAGACGTGACACATATATCTGCCACCTTTGGACAGCCTGGGACATTAAATGCACAATGATTTCGGTTGGACCCTGACCATTGAACTATGTGATTATTTAATAGAAATTGACGCTTGAGGAAGTGACCATCAACAATCGCTTTGTTAAACTCATTTGATCAACAAGAATGTAGCAAGCAAAATAACAGAATACATTTTAATACATTCATTCAATTTAATTTGACTGTTAATGTCAAACTGTCACTCTCCAACTTGCGTGCACACATGCGCATACATGAGATGCACATAGATTTGTTCTTGCAAGCCCATCCTGAAACGTCACAGTTTTACCAACATTTGTACGTAACACAACTCCTAACGTAATGAAAATAACATATGGTTATCGCGACCAAAATGATCACGTTTATAATTATTACTGCAGTATTTTTGAATGTGTTTAAAAAGTACATTGAAATCTTTTGACCAAGTATTTTTTTTAAAAAACATAATAAGTGGACAACCCACTATTTTGCATGTTTTGTGTTTCTTTTGCTTCACTGATAAGTGTTTTAGTCTTAGTATTTTATCAGTTTTAATGGCTAAGCTTTTATTTTTTTAAATATTGGTTTGCATCTTTGGTGAGTGCTTTAAAAATATGTTAACATTATGTGTTTGTCTCTCTCCCTCTCTTTCTCTTTCCCCCTCTGTCCCGCTCTCACCTTCTCTCTCCCTCGCTCTCTGGCCTTCTCTTGCCCTGTCCCTCCCTATACAGCTGAAGACACCTTCCTGTCAGCTATCATCAACTATACCAACAGCTCGACAGTGCATTTCAAACTGTCTCCTACATACGTCCTGTACATGGCCTGCCGCTATGTCATGTTGCCCGCCTACAGGCCCGACATGTCACCCTCAGAGAGGACGCACAAAGTCATTGCCATCGTCAACAAGATGGTGAGCATGATGGAAGGAGTCATCCAGGTGAGTGCCAACCACTTTTCTTAGTCTCCTCATCTCAGTTTAAATGCTCTCTTGATTTTACGGGTGTCTTTATTTTGGCCGTCCACTCTCACCTCATTTGGTCTCACAAGCACCCTCACCTGTGGTTGTCTTAAGACATGATACACGACACACCTGTTGTCTGTCTTGTCACACTTTACCTTTGTTGTACCAGTCGTTGTCTGTCTTCGTCTTCCCACTAAGTTGAAAAGTTAAAGTATCAATGATTGTCACACACACACTAGGTGTGGCGAAATTATTCATATAAGTCCAGACTCAGCACAAAGCTACGCTGTAAATAATGGCTTCTCTCAACCCAGGTCGCCTGGAATGTTTTAATCTTTCCTTACATTTATTTAGAATCAAAGGAATTTTAATATTTTTAAAAATGTTGCCTGGAAGCAGAGCTGCTCCTCATTTCAGACTTCTTTCTGAACAGATGTGCTTTGAATGTGATGAAGGGCGACATTTACATTGTGTAAATTGTGTTAGTGTTTATGTGTGGGTTACCTGGCAATATCCATACTGTAGCTGTTGACGTGTTCTCTCTCTGTCCTGTAAATGTCCTTCCTCCTCCTCCTCCTCCTCCTCCTCCTCCTTTTCCTTTCTCCCTCCTCCATCCATCCAGGAAAGTCCTGAAGGGGATCAGGTAGGATAGCACGTCATGATATGGCTGCTACAGACTTGTCCACAGCTGTCTCTCACTCATTTTCCTCTCTTTCTCCCAGGACGGGCGATTTAAAATCTTATTTCTTTAATTTATATGTTTCATCCTGCACATTTAAACAACCAAAAACCTCAAATTCTTAGCTTTTTTGGTGCAGTTTTGTAGTTTGTGTAACAGCCTCAGAGTGTTTTCTTAATGATATTTTAGTGCATGGATGCAATGCAGTTACTTTGTAATGTATGCGTGTGTGACATGAATGTCACTCACATGTCTCTCTCCTTCTACTTCACCAGCCTCACTTCCATTAATAGATTATTGATATTTACAGACAATTCATTCATATATTGAATAAATAGTTTTGTAGGAAAATCCATTCATTATGAAGTCAAACGTTTAGTTCATTCATGTCGCCCAACATTGTCAACCATCTTGGTTTCTACTTCTTCCGCTCTTCCTTTGCTTTCGTGCTTCTTTGACCGACCTTTCATTGTTGTTGCTGCTGCTGCCTCTTTTATCTTAACCCTGACTCAAATGTTTATAAGAAAGAATTGCGGCCATAATAATGCATCCTTCCACAGCTGGAAAACTAAGCAACAAGTGCAACATCCATCCAGACTAATTCCATTCAGCTTCCGGAACATGCCTGCCACTAAACAAAACAATCCAGAGACAAAACTCAAAACAAAAAAAAAGAACCAAACCAAAGCAACCATCTCTGTCTCATCGTTGCATCCATTCTGTGTCACAGTATGCTTCCTTTTTGACTCGACAGCTTGGACGAGAGACGAGTCCATTTCTTTTTTAACACTTAATTGTAATTTTGCGTCACTTTTCATTTTTGATGCACTCAGCTCCAGCTTTGTTCTCTTTGGTTTGTTTGACCTTTTCCAAGGCAGGGATAGATGAGTGCCCTCTCTGATTGTTGGGGACATGAATTAACCAATCAGCTCTCTAGACACCAAGCCCAGTCCTCCACTTCCTTTTCAAAGCTGATATTTAACTTGCGTAAGACAAGCGGTAGAAAATGGATTGATGGATGGAAATACAGTAGATCTCTATTAGTCATGGGGTTACGTTCCCACACACTTTGCAAATGATTAATAACACACCCATTATACAATTTCCCGTATGGATCATTAAAGTTTGTCCAAGTCTCAGAAGCCCTAAAAAATATTTTGACACACTAAACCCTACAGTATGCCTCCTTCACTTTTTTTGTATTAGGCGCCGGAAGTTGGCAGACCCGTCAGCGCCCCTGTTCTTTCTCCCTGTAATGTTTGTCCTATCTTAAATGGGATTGTGCTGAAAATTTTTAAATTTCCCCTCGGAGATTAATTAAGTTTTTCTGATTCTGATTGTGATGTCAAAGCATTTTCCTGCTGAAAACTGTTGATGGCGCCCTCTTAATAAAAATAAAATAACGCCATCACACAATTTTATATTTAAATTAGCATAAAAACGAATGATTTACAATTAAGTTTTCCCACAGAGAAACAATGTATCTGTGGCAACATAATCGTCTGATTTGCAAAATATACCATGATGGTAAAACTCAGTGTTTGTGTGTGGACCGAACTTTTTGGTTTGTGACCTAAAAAATGTGCTACTTTATTACATGTTTTTTAACGCTATTTAACAACAGAAAATTATGTTTTTAACTTAAAATTTAAATTTTGTGCAGCGGTAGACACAAATACACAAATTTACAATGTTGCCTGGGCTCAATGTAATTGTTTTCTGACTTTAAAGATAATGTACAGTCATCTTACGTCTGCTATATCACTATAGTGATTAGGTCAGTGTCAGGAAACACAGTTTTGATGCTATCTACTCTTCAAAGTTAGAACGATAAGCTACACTAACAGTCCCTTGATAAGGTGTTAGGAATTTTTTTGTTTGTTTAAACAGACGCCAATTCATCCTATTGCGGCCCAAATTTAGTTTTAGCGGCCTGCCACAATAAAATTTGACTGTATGGGAAATATTATAATTTAAAACCGTGAAAATTAATATGCAAATAAGTGGGGAGATACATGAAGAACTACCGTATTCATCATGTGTCATGTCAATAGCGGACTCACTAGTTGTTGTCCTTCTAGATTAAGGTTTATTTTGTAGCATCAAAAAGAGTGGCAATTATGTTGTCCAAACCCATGCAGTTACTTAATTTTCAGTCATCTGATAAAACCCTTACATTCATTACCCAAGATGGACACAGTTTCGTTCATAGTCACAAAGTGGAATTGAAGAGAAGGTGTCGAGGAAGCTGGTGTTTGGTGACCTGATTCGTGTGGACATATGTATGAACTAACAAGGACTGGTCACTACTGTCTCCGCCGAGCGCTCAGTAATTAAGAATGAAGCTTTGAAGTACTTCATATTCACTGCCGGGCCGTAATGATCAATCCTCATTTTGGTGGGGTGGGAGTGGAGTTAGTTGCGGGGGGTGGAGTGTGTGCCGGGCATGAGTCTATCCCTCAAGTAACAACTGCTCCTTCTTGGCTGCCACTCAGACAGAAACACCCTTCCCCATACACTCTTCTTAATTCCTCTCACTCTTATTTGAACTCCCATTAACAACTCATTTTTGTTTGTGTGTCATGTGGTGGATAACATTACAGAAACAAAAGAACATCGCAGGCGCGCTTGCTTTTTGGATGGCCAACGCCTCGGAGCTGCTCAACTTCATCAAGCAGGACCGAGATCTGAGCCGCATCACACTGGATGCCCAGGACATTCTCGCCCATCTGGTCCAAATGGCCTTCAAGTCAGTTCACCTTACGGAGTTTTCTTAACAATAGGCAGATGGATGCAATTGTCACGTCTGTCTGAAATGTGTGCATTCAGGTACCTGGTCCACTGCCTCCAGGCCGACCTAAACAACTACATGGCCGCCTTCCTGGACGATCCGGAGGAACACAATCCACAAAGGCCCAAGATAGGTAAACACAACCATGAAGCTAACAAAAGAAATGTGACAACATAGACCCTGTGAGGGCACACAAAGCTAGTTATTGCTGGCATGCTACAGTGGCATGACAGTTTGTTGTGACATACGGCCATGACAGCCAAATGTTGGTCTCCCTTTGCCTATAACAACTTCTGTCTACCTTGCAGAGGATGTCTTGCATACCCTGACGGGCGCCATGTCACTACTGCGGCGGTGCCGCGTCAACGCCGCCCTCACCATCCAGCTCTTCTCGCAGCTCTTCCACTTTATCAACATGTGGCTCTTCAACAAGCTAGTGACGGACACCGATTCGGGGCTCTGCTGCCACTATTGGGGTGCCATCCTGCGGCAGCAGCTAAGCCACATCGAAGCCTGGGCTGAAAAGCAGGGCCTTGAGCTGGCCGCCGACTGCCACCTCAGTCGCATTGTTCAGGTAAGAGGAGACGGAATTAACCACACTTTAATGAGAGCACTTGCTAACCCATTAGTCAATTAACTAGTTTATAACCTCTTAATCTATAAGCTCTAAATGGGGAATTTTGGTGGTTATAGTATATAAAAATGTACAGGCCTTTGCTACTGGATAATAGTAAATAAAGCTGCTTGTTCAGTGAGTTTTAGCGATAGAGGAACGTGTACCATTGAAAGAGCTAAGTGTTGGCTTTCAAACTCTGCTAATGTTTTTGGTTGTTGAAATTGTACACAGGTCTAAGACTGTTAGCTTGTTTTCGACATTTTCCTATTTAAGTGCTTGTGATTTGAATTGTCTTCTAAAATGTATTAAGTTGAGTATAGCATGTTAATATTGATGCAAGTGTTTCAAATGCAACCCCTTATGACCATGAATTGCAGTTTTAAAAAGTTAGACATATTTATGACATCATTAATGCCTTGATAGTCACCAATGCAACATCCGTGGAGAAGGAAATAAGCATTGCTCAGCATGTTATACGCGTGTGTCTTTCAGGCCACCACACTGCTGACTATGGACAAGTATTCCATGCAAGACGTTCAGAACATTCACAGCACTTGCTTCAAGCTCAACTCCCTGCAGCTCCACGCTCTCATGACCAATTACCACTGTGCTCCCGACGAGCCTTACATCCCACCTGTAAGTCAAACACTGCTTTCAAATCGGTATGCTACTTAATAATTATTTGCCGTCATTTTCTTTTTCACGCACAGGAGCTGATCGACCACGTGGTGGCGGTGGCTGAGAACACAGCTGATGAGCTAGCGAGGAGCGACGGCCGGGAGGTCCAGTTGGAGGAGGACCCCGACCTCCAATTGCCTTTCCTCCTACCCGAGGATGGCTACTCCTGCGACGTGGTGCGCAACCTCCCTAATGGTCTGCAGGACTTCCTCGACCCACTGCTGCAGCGAGGTAGATTTTTAATCATTTACTTTTTAATTGGTTGTTTTAATACTGTATTAGTCACTCAGTGACTTGATCAAACTCTTATGTGCACGTTTGTGTGTTTTGTCCACCAGGTTTCTGTCGGTTAACGCCCCACCCTCGCTCACCCGGTACGTGGACAGTCCACTTTGAGGGGACCGACTGTGACAGCCACTTCTCTGCTGCTGACAACTCTGACCTGGTAAGACTATGTGTGTGTGGTCCCAGAGGAAGCCTGTGATTAGAGCAACATATAACTGATATTTAAAGACACAACTCACACACACACACACACATTTTACCAACACCAATCACGCTGTAACTTGAGGGAGCTTAAATCATAAAATGATAGACAGTTTATATGTTCACCTCCTCTGTAATTGAGCTGCTTATCCCTACGTTTACAAACAACTTCATGATTATAGACGCCACTTAATGTAGGTACTGCACACAGACTTTGAAGGTGTGTTTTCTGGAAGAAATCAAAGGTAAACCTTGTCATCCAATGGTAATTCAATGTGACATGCTATTTATTATTTACCATATGTCATATGGTCTGCATACCATCCCATAGGTTTGCTCTCTGCTCCACAATGAACGAGCACATAAAAACATAATTTATGGGTGCATTGTATGTCCTTTTTTATTGCTCTCTAGAAAGTGAGCGGTCATTGTGGTTTTTAGCTAAAAAATGTTTAACATTCTTGCTTTAAGGTAAAAGCTTTGTGTAAGGTAGCCTGTAGAAAGCTTTAATGGAAGCGTCACCGCAGTGCTGTTCACTGTTAACCCAACACAACCAGGCAATATAATCATGTAAAGTTAGTCAAACACTGAAGAGTTTGCAGTAGCAGTTCTAACTTCAATGACGCCTATGGCAAGATCTCTATTGGCCAGTGTTCAACACTTTAGTGTGGAGATAGGTTTGACACATGGGTAAATGACACCTTAGTGGCTATATTGACATACTGTGTTGATGTTTCATAATGGCACACTATCTGCTGGCTCAAAAAAGTCACTACCGGTACCAATATCATAGTTGGTTTATTTTACGAATAACTGCAACTCTGATCAATAAGCCAAATAGTAAACAAGAAAAGAAGAATATTTACTTTTTTGATGCTCTAAGTTCAAAACGATCCCACACTTTTTCTGAGTTTGACTAAATGTAGGTTGATGACGGCAACGAAAACGATAGTCAAACGCAGCATGCCACTCCTTTTGACTTCTTTCAGTATTAGCTGTTACTTGTAAGCCGAAAAAAATTGCTTCCTGATAAAGACAGTTTGCTGCTTCACAGTCAAATGACACAGCAGCTACTTCAGTCACATGTTTTTTGACACATATCGGGTTATGAAGGGACAGAGTATCACTCTTTGAGTTTCAATGCTTCTATATTGTTTGACCCATCATTGGCAAACAGTCCTTCAATCTAGAGATGGACGTAAGTTTAAAGTTGCGGGTGTTTGATTACCTCCAAAGTGAAGTTACCGTAAGATCCTAACCTAATGGAAAACAATATTGATGGGCTACCAGAATTAACATCATGATTGCGTTCATTTGCGTAAGTACTAACAGGTACACAGTCCCCAAACTCCGTGGAAACAAAGTAATGACTGCACTCTGCATTGACTAGCTTGGGATGCCTATTGTGTCAACTCACAACTTAAATTTCCAGGAGACGCTAGCAGATATACTACCCCCACACAGGGGGAGGCGCCTCCTAGAGAATGCCGCCCTGGGCAGTAGTTAGAGGTGGGACTCTTTAGGCACCTCCTGATTCAATTACAATTACAATTCAGGAGCTACGATTTGATTAAAAAACGATAATTAATGCATCTTTAATTTATGCATATTGTTGCAGTCTTACATTCCTTTTCGTTTCACTAAATAAGCGATTATCCCTTGCAACTTTTAAAAAAATAACGCATTTGTAATAAACAGTTAAATGAATTCCCGCATTAATTAAATCAACAGAAATGCATGCAAAATTGGAACATAGGTGCCCTAAAATAAAGGAGTTGGTCGGATCTCTCGATGAGGTGGCTCGCTGCAGTCAGACAAATTTTTAGAAATGTCTGCATTACTTTAGTCACAATAAATAAATCGATTATCAACGTTTACTAATCGATTTTATATTCGACCATGTCCAAATTGCGTTGATTCTAAAAATCGAGCAGTAGCCCATGCGGCTATCTGAGTATGTGTTGACACTGTTACAGTAACTTTCCTGTCACACTGGTAAAAGCAAAGCCTTTCATTTGTTGTCTTGTGGCCTTTTTTGACTGCCAGCTTCCTGTCAATCGCACAGCTACACACGACGATGTGACACAGTATCGCAATACACACGCACAAATTCAATGCAGACATTCTTTTATGTTATGATATATTTTTCACAAGTCTGACAAGCCTGTTGATGTTGGCTGCCACTTTTGAGGGTTTTTTTTCTTGTGATGTGGTAAAGAGTGGTAGCTCTCAGTCTGTGTCTCCACACCCAGTCACCCAGCCCTGCACATTTCAGTGTGCGTGCGTGCGTGCGTTTGGGTGGGTGGGTGGTTGTGCATGTGGGCAGCCATGGTGTGGTTTTCATTCTTGACTCCTCTCCAGCGACCACCGGTTCGCCTTTGGTTTTCTCCTTCCCACCTTCTTCACTCCCACCCAGCCTCCCTCCATCCTCTCACTTCTGTCTTCTTCCTCCCGTCGCTCAGTTTCCCTCCATAACGTTCCAGAAGTGCATCTGATAGCCTGAGGACTTTGCTCATCTAGGGACTGAAAACAGCCCCCACTGCGCCTTTACTCACTTGTTGTCCTTTTTGTGTGCATTTCTCCTTCCAGGCAATGAGGAAAGACCCAGAGGTCGTCACGGTGACCCTCAAGAAGCACAATGGCATGGGCCTTAGCATTGTGGCCGCCAAGGTAAGCCAAACCCCAAGCTTTTCTCGAATATTCTTGTAATAATAAAGAGCTAGAAACAAATGTGACAGGAAGTCTGCAAATTAGCAGAATGTTGTTGAGATCTGGAGCATGCACGAATGTTAAGAGTGAGCGACTGTTTTTAAAATGACTATTCTAACTGTTGAGTCTGACAACCGCCTGGAGACTAAACAGTGAGCCCAAATAAGAAGGTTCTGGATGGTTCTGTTTAGTTTGTCACTGTAGTGAGCACACGTTGTTAAAGTGGTGCTGTAGATCACTGTCTTAGTTAGTAAATACTCCCAAAGTTCTCTCATACAACACCAAATCCTCAGCTACACTCGTGTTTATTATTTACACAAACAGCACAGATTAAAGTGGAGAAAAAAGCAAGTATTCGTTTTGATTTAAGCAGTAAATCACTGCAAAGTTCCTTAACTAAATATTTGTTGTAATAGGCTGTGGTTTGATTCAGAAATGTGTTCATGAAAACCGTGAGGCCCTACTCACGGAGGCGACTATTCTTCCCAATCCAAGCTTTCCTCAACTTGAAAGCATTTCAAATACTAAAGATTTGACTGCATAACATATTGTTTAACTGAAGTTAGACTCTTGCTGGATGGACAACAGATGTGAATGGCGGCGGCATCAAGGGGCTAAAGTCTTATTTTATTCAGGGTTCCCACGTGTTCTGGAAAAACTGGGAAATTATTGTTTAATTTTCCAGTTATGGAAAGTATAAAAAAAATTACAAAAGAGAATTAAATGACCTGGAAATGTTTTTTTTTTTAGTAAGGTTTGAACAGAATGGCATTGCTTGGTTATGTATTGAATTGTTTGCACTGCAGAAGAGTGTCCGCCCTGAGGTCGGTAGGTCGTGAGTTCAAACCCCGGCCGAGTCGTACCAAAGACTATAAAATGGGACCCATTACCTCCCTACTTGGCACTCAGCATCAAGGGTTGGTATTAGGGGTTAAATCACTGCTGCTGCTCACTGCTCCCCTCACCCGCCAGGGGGTGAGGGTGATAGGTCAAATGCATGGGGCTAATCTCACCACACCTCGTGTGTGTGTGACAATCACTGGTACTTATTATTATAACATTTTATCTTGATAATAACATATTTATGTCAATTTGTTTATTTTTGCAGTGTGTATAGTAAATTGAGATGAAACCATACGCATATAAACGATCTGGATTATTGCAAGTTAAAACTGTAAGAAAGAACACTTGCAAAGAATGAGGGGATAGGAAAATAATTTCAGGTGAAGAGTGAGAACTCTGTTAATGTGAACAGAGATACGATTATAAATTAATTAAACATGGAAGTAATGCATTCACCCTAAAAATTTTAATTGAGAGGCCAAGTGACCTGGTGGAAGACAAGAAAGAGCCATTTCTTCTGGCCAGTGTCGCTTATAAGGAGGTTTTCATCCCGGCTTGTTTGTCCGCAAGCAGGATTATGCAAAACTGATTATGAAAGGTTACATTTGATACTTTGGCTAAGGTCTGTTTTACTGCATGAAGGCTGTCGTGTGGTCTCTTCTACCTTTGTTCTCTTCCTCAATACTTCTCGCACAAAGCTAAGATGTAGAGTATAAATATAAAACCTCCTTCCTGCTAATGGAAGCGACTTTCCTGTGTGGCCTGTGTCTGTTGCGTGTGGGAAGGAAGGATGTAGTGTGGACGCCTTCTTGCACTGTTTATTTTTCAAGCAGTGTGTGTGTTGGAGTGTGTAATGAGAACGCCAGGTAGAAGGAGTTTTGTCCAACAGCTGCTTGGATTCTCCATAAACTGGGCTGAGCTCTGTCCTCTTATATAACTGTGTGTTTGCGCGTGCGTGCGCATACATGTTAGAGTGTGTGTGTGTGTGTGTGTGCGTGTGTGTGCGTGTGTGTGTGTGTGTGTGTGTGTGTGTGTGTGTGTGTGTGTGTGTGTGTGTGTGTGTGTGTGTGTGTGTGTGTGTGTGTGTGTGTGTGTGATGTGACTGTTGGGGCAGCAGCACTCCCCCTCAGTCTGACCAGCCGCCGTCCCAAGCAGACATTTTGCCTCCCGATCAACACCTGCGTTTCTGCCTGTTTTTTTTACACGGAGTGACATGTAGAGGAATTTTGCCTGGCTTTGGAACTTTTAAAGGAGATCTTGTAGCTCGTAAATGGGGAATTTACATAGCCTATTGCATTACTGCCTCCTGTTTTCACAGGTGCTTGAATTGTATCTGCTCAAGCTCAGCTTTAAATATAGATTTTTTTTTTCTTCCTGTCTGAGAGCTTTTGGACTTGTCGGTGCATGCTAGCAAGTTGCAGTAGCGTCTGGGATAAGTACGCGTTCCAATCGGGACAACACAGTATAAACTTGTCTTCACAAGCGGGCGCAGCATGTGGTTCTCAGTGGTGGGCAAGAAAGACCAGGTAGGTGTGTGACACAACTGGTCCTTTTAAACGAGTAAAGAGTCAAAGTGTAGCTGTGTTGCTTGAATGAAGCACAGATGTGCATGTTGATAGTTCGTAGGTTTAATGGCCTTGTGGGTTGTCTGTTTGCTTTAACGGCTGCTCTGGTAATGGTTAAACCAATGCGCACACAGCATATGTGCACATTTACAATTGATTCATGTATTTATTAGTAGTAATTTATTGAATGTTCACTGTGCATGCAACACATTGGCTCCCCCTTTGTTACCTTATGAATGTTGTTGTAATGGAACCTGCATGGTTGCTGAATGAGATTTGTGGGCTTATTAAATATGATTGAAATCCATACCACAGTGTTCAATTGATGAGATTCTGCATTGGTCACACAATAGAAGGCAGAGAAATACTGCACGTGAAACCCCAAATGCTCAATTTGTGTATTTAAAGTGTGTGTTTGTTTGTTTACTGGACATGTGGAACAATGGCCGTCCCTTTCCTCGTGAGGTCAGCAACAATCAGGGGATGTATGGCGTTCACTCAAGTCGTATTTCCTGTGATGCGAAAGCCCTAAAGTTGTGCACGTTTGCTCTGGGTATGTTTATTTTGTCAGTTTATTAGGTTTACTTTGCACTGCCCGTTATTTTCATTAGTTTCACAGCAAGTGTAGGTGTAGGTTATGGGTTTTAAGCCCTCTCAGATGTGGTAACATTGGGTGTGGCTAATTGCTCAAAGCCAAAGTCAAGAAAATAGCTAAAAAGCCTTCAGGTACAAACATGCACCTGTTTTACCACAAATAGACAAATATGTATTTAAATTATAAGCAGGAATTTGCCTCGCGTTCGCTTCATGACTTTATATCGTGACACTGGTGCTTTGTGGAAGGACTTGATGAATCAGGTGAACCCACAAAGCGTTTGCAAACACTGAGGCTTAATGCAGGAATTTGTTTGACTGGTGCCAACATTTCTGTTTGGTCTGCTTCACCTCAACGTGTGTTTTGGGCAATGACTCCTTCATACAGCCTACAAAGTGTCAGCTGACACAAGTCATTACCTCAAATTGTTTCACTGAAAACAATAATAATACACTACAGGCCTGGCAGCTAAAAGGTGTGCTTCATTTACAGTATCAGGACACCTAGAAGATCTGGCGCCAAGCTGCCCCAGATCGTCCAACTTTCTTGTATGTGCGTGCATGCATGAATTTCAGCATGCTTTTACACAGATTCTGTGGAATGTCTGCTAATAATCTATTTCTCACCTTCATAAAGCCTCCTTGTGGCCCTGTGATTATCCTTAAAAATGATTAAAACTCATTAAAAATCCCTGTGAGCATATTGTGGTGGTTAAGGGAATTCCTCTAGTTTTTTGTGTCTGGCTTTTTAATGCCCATAAGATATGAAAAGATCACAATGATTAATTGTCATCCTCAACTTAATGCCACACACAGGAAATTCATGCCAGCCTCCTTATTGCATGCAACACACACACACACACACGCACGCACACACAGACTTAGAGGCAGACAATCGAAACATTGTTGGTCAGTTAGTTAGCAGCTGATGAATGTCTGTTCACATTGTTCACTCAGAGAAGTCAGCCAAGTAACTGTTACATTTAATATACTGTAATTAATAACTTGTAATGAATGCAAGAGACCATACTTCCATCTGAGGCGTGATATTGTTTTGTATTTATCACCAGCCAACATTAAAGTCATTGTTTGACTTGTTTTCACTATTTTCACCTAATTCAAAGACCTCGTCTGACAGTTACAGGATGTCATGAATTGCCTTAACAATACAACAAAGAATTGCTTGTATCGTTCAAGCAATTTCTTCCCAGAAGTGAAAACCAGTGGTAGGGCTGGGTCATATGGCCTTTTTTTAATATCTCGATATTTTTAGGCCACGTCGTGATACATGATGTATATCTCGATATTTTGCTTTAGCCTTGAATTAACACTTGATACATATAATCACACCAGTATGACGATTCTATGTGTCTACATTAAAACATTCGTGTTCATACTGCATTAATATATGCTCATTTTAAACTTTTGTGCAGAGAGGGAAATCACAACTAAGTCGATTGACCAAAACTGTATTTATTAAACAGTTATTAAGTAGTGGCACAAAAATTAATGTAATTTCGAAACAGAAAGTGCAAGATTGTCAGAGAATTTTAAAAACAAGCTATTAGTGCACTTTTGTGCATGATGTCACTAAGATGACTTATCAAAACAACACTAAATTTGTACACTTTTTGTACAGAACGCCACTACATTAGTTTAAAACAAAGTGCACTTTTGTGCATGATAAGTGTCAAATAAGTGTCAAATAAAAGTGAGCTGCATAATAGGAAATCAAATTATGTTCGTCCTTTGCTATGTGGTAGGTTACTGCGGACATTATCTCCTTTTGTTGTTGACTTTTTTTTTTTTCATACGGTGGTGATCTGAAAATGTTTGCCTCGGCATTTTGTTGGTGTGACACCGAATGGAGATGTTGACATGCGGAGTTTCAAACACTCTTCATTCTCTAGCAGGTGATTTTTGAAAGGGTGCTACATATTAGCGGTAATGCTACTTTTGGTAGCAACGCTTTTGCCGCATGCTTGACAAATTACGGTTGTCTGTTAGACATATTCCCTCTTGAAGCCAAACCACCACCAGACGATGGACCCTTTGCTGTTTTTCTTGGGAATTAATTCTTCCTTCATTTGTTACCATATTCTTTCTCTCGTATTACCACCCGCATCACAGCTAACGTTACCCATGCTGCTACCTCTCTGCTCCGCGTACGTATGACGTTACAGTATGTGACGTGTGTAAGAAGGTGCGCTTGCTGTCTGTGAAAAGGAGCGACAAGACAGAGTGGGAAGAGCCTGTAGTGCAGGGGTAGGGAACCTATGGCTCTAGAGCCAGATGTGGCTCTTTTGATGACTGCATCTGGCTCTCAGATAAATCTTTGCTGACATTGCTTAACACGATAAGTAATGAATAATTCCGCTGGTAATCACGATGTTAAAAATAACGTTCAAATTACAAAACATTCTCATGCATTTTAATCCATCCATCAGTTTTCTACCGCACCTGTTCAAGAAATAACAATGTTATTAACAATAGTTAGAGACTTATACTCTAAAAATGTTGGTCTTACTTAAAAAATGGACGCATTTAGTTGTCCATCCATCCATCCTTTTTCTACCGCTTGTCCCTTTCTGGGGTCGCAGGGGGTCGCTGGAGCCTATCCCAGCAGCATTCGGGCGGAAGGCGGCGTACACCCTGGACAAGTCGCCACCTCATCACAGGGCCAACACAGACAGACAACATTCACACTCGCATTCACACACTGGGGCCAATTTAGTGTTGCCAATCAACCTATCCCCAGGTGCATGTCTTTGGAGGTGGGAGGAAGCCGGAGTACCCGGAGGGAACCCATCCAGTCACGGGGAGAACATGCAAACTCCGCAGAAAGATCCCGAGCGCAGGATCGAACTCAGGACCTTAGTATAGTGAGGCAGATGCACTAACCCCTCTGCCACCGTGCTGACCGCATTTAGTTGTATTCAGTGTTAAAAAAATATGATATGGCTCTTATGGAAATACATTTGAAAATATTTGGCTTCCATGGCTCTCTCAGCCAAAAAGGTTCCCGACCCCTGCTGTAGTGTAATGCCAGCAGCTAAAAGCAACTGCGTGAGAACGTATATTTGAATATCACGATACAGTCATTTTCTATATCGCACAGAGACAAACCCAAGATATATCGAGTATATCGATATATTGCCCAGCCCTAACCAGTACACAAGGGGTTTATAGCTTCCTGCAAAAAGCAGATATGAGCAAAACATCCAACCATGCAATCAATAGATTCCCATACTTTATTAAAAAACAAATATTTGTCGAGTGATAAAGAATTATTAGTCGGTGGAGTATTCAAACATATCAAACTAACGTGTGCTCCAGACGTCATTCTGATTCTCCACAACACAACAAATGAAAACTTGGAGGTTTACAACTTCTTTATGTGTGGCTGGTTCAAAGAAATTGGTATCAAGACTCTCCCGGATAAATATGCATCGTTTTTGCTCGGCTAAGGGTTGCATTTCATTATTAAACTTTGTCTACTGCCATTTTTGAGGCCTGCCTTTGGTGTTGCAAGCGCCGTTTACGATTACACGTGTTTTTCCCCATCTTTATCAAAATATCACTATAGATGTCAACATTGTGTATGTCCAGAAAGCTTCATTAATGATCGTGCCCTTTGGTAAAAGCTAAACTGTTTTAGGTTTTGATCATATATTTTTTTTTTTATGTAGACTTGACGAGTTGGTGCTTTACAAAAACACTTGTAGGAAAAATTTGTTTTGAGAAATACGAATAATATCAACATAATATACTTTGTAAATAAATGAGAAATACTAAACATTAAAAGTGTATCAAACCAACACAGTGGTCACTGTAAACTCATACATTATTCGGCTCTGCTCCCTTGTACTGGTGTGTGTGGTACTTTTGTTGTCGACTTTCATAACATTTTGCACTCTTCCGACCGTCTTGATTACAGCAACTCTGAAGATATGTTTTTCCTTTTAGCGATTTAAACGGTCCGTACAGCCCAAAACAACGCAAGCATTGGGTATTTTTCTTCGAGGAAGGCTAAATGGCGCCTAGTACCAATTGAGAACAGACGCTGGCTTGTCCACCAATCATATTCAATGAGCCGGACGTGAGCCGGACGCTACGTCATTTTGAATCGAAACAATACACAGCACCTCTGAGCCTTGTTCAAGATAAACTTGGGCCAGTCCCAATACACCCACAGCCCCACTTAGCCCTATACCTACATTGTGTGCGTTTCTGTGAAAGTAGTGGTATCCCAATGACTCTTTGCATGTAGTGGTTGTGGGCATAATGAGGGGTTGGTGTTATGAATCCAGCTTTTCAGAGTGAGGCATTTCAGATGCTGACTCGCTCAGGGAGGGGCAGAGAAAATTCCACATTGTTCGGCTAAAATACAAAATAATAATACGAATACTGTAAAGCTTTGCGAATGTGAAAACTTGAACGCTACATCCTAAACGTGGGAATCTTTGGGCACTTCACAATTTAATTACGATTACAATTCAGGAGCTATGATTCGTTTTAAAAATCTATTATTGATGCATCTTTAATTTATGTATATTGATGCAATTTTTGTTCACTAAATAAGCGTTTATCTCTTGAAACTTTCAAAAATATTGCATTTGTAACAATAAACAGTCACATCAATTCCCACATTTATTAAATTCATGAATATTTACAATAAACAGTTACATTAATTCCCACATTTATTAAATTCATGAATATGTGAAATAGATTATCCATTATTGACATTTACTAATCAATTTTATAATAATCCATGTCCGAATTGCGATGCATTTAAAAATCGGTTATTTCCTACTGCATACCTTCAAAAAATTCACAAGAGACACCAGTCGTAGATGGCAGTTTCTTCTCCGTGTAGTTCTTTGTTTTTTCATCAACCGAAGCATGATGAATGAAAAAAAAAGATCTCGGCCATTAACTCCATTGCTGCCGGTTTTGTTGTGTAATGGTGGAAGTAAAGGGTTTTACGACACAGTGCTACTAATAAAGTAGTGCAATACTAATGAATTAAAAAGAGTACTACTGCTTTTGGAAAATACCGGTAGGTATTTTTCATCCGCCCTGCGATGAGTTGGCGACTTGTCAGGGGTGTAGCCCGCCTTCCGCCCGATTGTAGCTGAGATAGGCGCCAGCGCCCCCCTCGACCCCAAAAGGGAATAAGCGGTAGAAAATGTATGGATGGTATTTTTCATCCACATGTGCTGCCGTGTGGCGGTCACATTGCTGAGCCCCGGCACATTTGTGTCAAAACGCACACACTGAGCACCTACAAGTGGAAAAAAGTCTCAAAAGGAATAATGACCAAAAAAACAGCAATTCTACTGGTTAATAAAAAGGTTGTGTGAAAGGCAATATGGAGGTATTTGGATTACAAAACATTAAGGATGTTGGTTTAAACACATAAGCGCGGCGCTGCTTTAAAACGTGCCCTGCCAAATGTGTCAATACAGTGTTACCACCTTTTCTTTAAACTTTGTTTAACACAATAAATATTCAGATCTGCACAATTAATTTAAAGAGTGGCAGGTAATATAGTTAACAGCTTCCCTTGTGCACATATAGATACAAAGGTGTTCTAACAACTACTTCCCACCGCCCACATAACGTAAACTATGGTAATGCAAGTGAATTCACTAAATTGTGTAACAAATTCCCACTCTTTCATTTATGTTTTATCCTAAACAATGTCTGCTTCACCTGCTACTTATTTTGTCTGTGTGGCCTTATTGTTTTCAATATTTACTAATGATTTTATTTCTCTTAAGGCACAGATCAAAATTGGCAACCATTAATCATGAAACATTTATTACAATGTCAATAAAGCTTTCTATTCTATTCTAACCTATTTGTATATTATTGCAGGCTATATCTAATATGTTAAATAATACTAAAATGTTTTTTGAGTGAAATAAAAAAAGCCCGTGTGTAATGTGCCTTTTAATTTTAAATACAGTCTTTTAAAAAAGTTAATTGGGTGCAATAAGAAAAATCCATCCATCCATTTTCTACCGCTTGTCCCCTTCGAAGTTGCGGGGGGTGCTGGAGCCTATTTAGCTGCACACAGGCAGAAGGCAGTGTAAACCCTGGACAAGTCACCACCTCATCGCAGGGCCAACACAGATAGACAGACAACATTCACACTCACATTCAAACAGTGTGTAAATAAGAAACATATGTTTATAATACGTTTTATCATAAAATGTTCTGTTAAAATGAAGCCAACAATGATTTTTTTTTTGTCCTCTTTATTTTGAAAAGTATCAAACAGTGTTGAAATAGGGCTAGGGTTAGATATACATTTTGGTCCCAAAATATTGGTGTCGGGAGAACTCTTAAGTACCCTGGGGGTACTTGAAGGTATGCCAAGGGGTATGTGAGATTTTTCAAAAATATTCTAAAAGTAGCAACAATTAAAAAATCCTTTATAAATATATTTATTGAATAATACTTCAACAAAATATGAATGTAAGTTCATAAACTGTGAAAAGAAATGCAACAATGCAATATTCAGTGTTGACAGATTTTTTGTGGACAAGTTCCATAAATATTGATGTTAAAGATTTCTTTTTTGTGAAGAAATGTTTAGAATTAAGTTCATGAATCCAGATGGATCTCTATTACAATCCCCAAAGAGGGCACTTTAAGTTGATGATTACTTCTATGTGTAGAAATCTTTATTTATAATTGAATCACTTGTTTATTTTTCAACAAGTTTGTAGTTATTTTTATATCTTTTTTCTTTTCAAAATAGTTCAAGAAAGGGGCTTCACGGTGGCACAGGAGTTAGTGCGTCTGCCTCACAATACGAAGGTCCTGAGTATTCCTGGGTTCAATCCTGGGCTAAGGATCTTTCTGTGTGGAGTATACATTTCCTCCCCGTAAATGCGTGGGCTCCCTCCGGGTAGTCTGGCTTCCTCTCACCTCCAAAGACATGCACCTGGGGATAGGTTGATTGGCAACACTAAATTGGCCCTAGTGTGTGAATGTGAGTGTGAATGTTGTCTGTCTATCTGTGTTGGCCCTGTGATGAGGTGGCGACTTGTCTGGGGTGTACCCCGCCTGTAGCTGAGATGTTAAATAATACTGATAAAAGATTGAGAACCACTGCCCTAACACTTTGAAGTGAATGTTCAAATATTACTTGAAACCTTGCCCGTAGTTAATGATACTGACAGTTTGACCCTGGACTTTCATTATTTACTATGAAAAAAGCTTGACACCCGAACAGTAATTTTCTCATTAAAAATAAGGCTTAAGTAAGTAAAATATGTCAAGTTCTATAATTTTGTACTAGATATATTTTAAGGTTGAACGTGTCGTTGCTTATTTGGCCTTGCTTTCCTGTTCCCACCCAAACACGAGTGTGGCAGTAGGTATTTTGTCCTTTTATACTTAACTCCAAGTGGGACTTTTCCGACTTTCCACCAGTTCCCTGAATGCAGCAATAGTGTGTCAAAATGTATCCCAGCGTCAAAGTTTGTTCAATAATCCTCAACCTGTAAGAAGCACATTAACTTAACCAGATTGCAAAAATTCTCCCTACCCCTAACAAGATTGAGTAAAAGGTTAAGATGCAGGTTTGTAGTGATGCTGACCCGCTTTACAAGAGCTGCACACTCGGTGAAGTGTCTGCAGCTTTGACGAATGGCAGCAATTAGATTTTTTCTTGATTTTATGAAGCCATTTATAGACTTGACGCCGCTTCATGTCCGGCTGCAATGCGTGCACAAAGCCTTTTAATTCGGAAATGCTCTGGTTGTGTTACGACACACATACAGATAAAAATGTTAAGATGGGAAAGACAAAGTGGTAATGTAACAAAAACAGCTTATTGTTTAAACGGTGATTCCGCTATGTGGTGTCCAAGCATTTAGTTAAATTTTTTTAAATAACATGTCATACTTATCTTCTTTGGAACCTCCTGACTAAATAGAAGATAGTTTTGTTTCCAGGGCAAAACAAATAAGAGAAAAGTCTTAAAGTTGTTGACTCTGACGTAGGGCTGGGCGATATTGCCTTTTTTTAATATTAAACATTCTTCTTAATACTGCATTAATATATGCTACTTTTAAACTTTCATGCAGAGAGGGAAATCACAACTAAGTCAATTGACCAAAAGTGTATTTATTAAAGTTATTAAGCAATGGCATAAACATTCAAGTTATTTCCAAAACATAAATTGCAAGATTGTCAGGTATTTTAACTGTCAAATAAATATGAGCTGCATAATAGGAAATCAAATAGTATTTGTCCTTCACTATGTGGTATGTTACTAAGGTTATGAAATTCTCTTCAATCTCTAGCGAGTGACTTTACAAATGATGCTACAGTACATATTAGCAGTAATGCTATGTTTTTTAGCAACGCTTTTCCCCCCCACACTTGACAAATTACGGTTGTCTGTTCGACATATGGGCTTCACGGTGGCAGAGGGGTTAGTGCGTCTGCCTCACAATAGGAAGGTCCTGCAGTCCTGGGTTCTATCCCAAGATCGGGATCTTTCTGTGTGGAGTTTGCATGTTCTTCCCGTGAATGCATGGGTTCCCTCCGGGTACTCCGGCTTCCTCCCACTTCCAAAGACATGCACCTGGGGATAGGTTGATTGGCAACAGTAAATTGGCCCTAATGTGTGAATGTGAGTGTGAATGTTGTCTGTCTATCTGTGTTGGCATTGCGATGAGGTGGCGACTTGTCCAGGGTGTACCCCGCCTTCTGCCCGATTGTAGCTGAGATAGGCGCCAGCGCCCCCCGCTACCCCAAAAGGGAATAAGCGGTAGAAAATGGATGGATGGATGGATGTTTGACATATTCCCACTTGAAGCCGAACCACCGCCAGACGATGGAAACCCTGCTGTTTTTATTGGGAATTAAGTCTTCCTTCATTTGTTACCAGATCGTTCTCTTGTACAGCTACGTTAGCAGCTAACGTTAGCCATGCCGCCACCTCTCTGCCCTGCGAGGGCGTGTGACGTGACAGTTTGTGAAATATGTAAGAAGGTGCGCCTGCTTGTCTGCGAGAAGGAGAGACAGGAAAGAGCGAGGAGAGCCTGAAGTGTACGCCCCCAGCTAAAAGTCCTGCGTGCAAAGTATACTCCAATATTACGATATAGTCATTTTCTATATCGTACAAAGACAAACCCGCGATGTATCGTATATATCGATATATTGCCCAGCCCTACTCTGACGTGTGGTTGAACTTGTTACCTCATATAAAAGACACCCACAGCTCAGGAAAGCAATCCAGCGCTCTTTTGTTCACTATCAAACTTCCAGAAACTTCTTGTGGAATTTTTGTCTTGAGGGAATCAGAAGGTGGCGCTGTTTGATATCGATTGGGTGTGTTATCTTGCAGGGTGCCGGCCAGGAGAAATTGGGCATCTACATCAAGTCTGTGGTCAAAGGAGGCGCCGCCGACATGGTCGGTATCACATTGATATTCAACCCATGCTGGAGAGCATAAACTAACCCTCTGTGTCTTTTTCACAGGACGGACGTCTGGCAGCAGGAGACCAGCTGCTGAGCGTGGACGGCCGCAGCCTGGTCGGTCTGTCACAGGAGAGGTAAAAAAACGAACGCTCGGCATTCACATAACAAGAGCACATCCAGCTATGAGCTGAAGTGAGTCACACCCAGGAGAAAAATGTCTCCTTCAAACCACACTTTGCTTTCTTTGTGGGCACTGGAAAATAGAAAGAAAAATGTATGAAACTGTGTGTGGAGAAGTAAAATTAAATAGTGACGTGACATGCTGACCACAGCTTTGAAACCTCAGGCGTGGGAAAGTCTTTTTTAATGTTTATTGTTGTTAAAAACAAAAACACTTTATTTTGTAACATAAAATCCTCTTTCAGGGTCTCTGCTTTCAAACTTTCTGCTGTATTTACACATTCCTTCACACATTGAGAGTTATAATAAGCTATTAAATACAAACCCCGTTTGCATATGAGTTGGGAAATTGGGAATACAATGATTTGCAAATCATTTTCAACCCATATTCAATAAATATGCTACAAAGACAACATATTTGAAGTTAAAACTGATAAACATTTTTTTTTTGCAAATAATTATTAACTTTAGAATTTGATGCCAGCAACCTTGTGACAAAGAAGTTGGGAAAGGTGGCAATAAATACTGATGAAGTTGAGGAATGCTCATCAAACACTTATTTGGAACATCCCACAGGTGTGCAGGCTAATTGGGAACAAGTGGGGGCCATGATTGGGTATAAAAGCAGCTTCCATGAAATGCTAAGTAATTCACAAACAAGGAAGGGGCGAGGGTCACCAATTTCTAAGCAAATTGTCGAACAGTTTTAGAAGATTTCTCAACGAGCTATTGCAAGGAATTTAGGGATTTCAACATCTACGGTCCGTAAAATCATCAAACGGTTCAGGGAATCTGGAGAAATCCCTGCATGTAAGCGATGATTTTACGGACCTTTGATCCCTCAGGCGGTACTGCACCAAAAACCGACATCAGTGTGTAAATGATATCACCACATGGGCTCAGGAACACCAATGTCGGTAACTACAGTTGGTCGATACTTCTGTAAGTGCAAGTTAAAACTCTACTATGCAAAGCGAAAGCCATTTATCAACAACACCAAGGAACGCCCCCGGCTTCGCTGGGCCCGAGCTCATCTAAGATGGACTGATGCAAAGTGGTAAAGTGGTCTGACGAGTCCACATTTCAAATTATATTTGGAAACTGTGGACGTGGTGTCCTCCGGAACAAAGAGGAAAATAACCATCCTGATTGTTATAGGCGCAAAGTTCAAAAGCCAGCATCTGTGATGGTATGGGGGTGTATTAGTGCCCAAAGCATGGGTAACTTACACATCTGTGAAAGCACCATTAATGCTGAAAAGTACATACAGGTTTTGGAGCAACATATGTTGTCATCCAAGCAGCGTTATCATGGACGTCCCTGCTTATTTCAGCAAAACAATGCCAAGCCACGTGTTACAACAGCGTGGCTTCGTTGTAAAAGAGTGCGGGTACTATACTGGCCCGCCTGCAGTCCAGACATGTCTCCCATCGAAAATGTGTGGCGCATTATAAAGCGTAAAATATGACAACGGAGACCCCGCCCGGACTGTTGAACGACTAAAGCTCTAAATAAAACAAGAATGGTAAAAAATTCCACTTTCAAAGCTTCAACAATTAGTTTCCTCAGTTCACAAACGTTTATTGAGTGTTGTTAAAAGAAAAGGTGATGTAAGACAGTGGTGAACATGCCCTTTCCCAACTACTTTGGCACGTGTTGCAGCCATGAAATTCTAAGTTAATTATTATTTGCAAAAAAAAAAAAAAAGTTTATGAGTTTGAACATCAAATATCTTGTCTTTGTAGTGCATTTAATTGAATATGGGTTGAAAATGATTAGCAAATCATTGCATTCCGTTTATATTTACATCTAACACAATTTCCCAACTCTAATGGAAACGGGGTTTGTAACTTTCAATGCGTAGATGATATCTTGAAACAGTCTAGAAACACATTGTATATTCAATGACTACAAATAGGTATAGTGTTTAGTTAATTACTTATAGTGTGTCTTCCATGACCATGGCACGGCGTTGTTGAGGGAATTACAGTAGTGACTGTGTCTCAAATGGAATACACGTTAATATGTATATTATAGTACATTCCTATGGATATTCTCATTCTATTATTTTCAAAATAAAAGTACCTCTCAAAACTGAATGCATCCCTCACATTACTGAAAATATTGGATTATGTTTTTATGGGACAACACAAAATAAAAGGCAATTTGTTAGAATGTAAAGTAATCAGTGTAGAGCTTTTACAACAGTATATATGTACTTACTGTCCATTGAAATAATTGCAACAAACGTGACTACTATACAATAGGTCTTCAATAAGGATTTTCATAATCAAATCTGATTTGTTAAAATGAAAATTTTTATTGCAAGGCCACAGCTGAATGGAATCCACTGGGGATGTTACGGTATGAACATTTCTAATTACAATTATTGTGACCAAAATTATTACGGTTATCATTATTATCGCTGTATTTATTTTTAAATGTGCTCAAAATTTTCTAAATACTTTGAACCAAGTTATACTTAAAAACACACAAACAACACATTCAAAATGATTTCCTTAGAAAAAACAATATTGTAGATTAAAAACGCTGTTTCATGGACCTCAAGCAGAAATTGAATGCAACACAAGCATTGTAAATAAAATAATATGGCAGAAAAAAAATAACATGAATAAAATAAATGTGAAAATTGTGCAAGATAGCACTTCATGGACATACGAGATATAAAAACAAATGTATGAATTTTGAAAGATGGCACTTGATGGCTATAAGAAGTAACTGCACTTTTTGTCTGTATAGATAAAAATTGTGTTCATGTATGAGATGTAGTCTTACACATAGGGCTGCACAATTATGGCCAAAATAATAATTCTGAATATTTTTATCAAGCATCCCGGTAAATAAACTAAAAACTTTATAAATAAGTTGTGACAATGTTCCCGACACATCGCTTGCTGCATGTTTCATTAACTGTCAGTCACATCAGCTTATAGACGCTCTATTGAGAAAATAAGAGCAAAATCAAATAGTTTTCTCCTTCACTGTATACTTTTAGTGTGAGACAAATGAGTCCGTCTCCAATATTGTCCACAACTGTAGTCATCTAAAGACAGCAGTGCGCTCTTAAGCTCACGTCCAGACTCCACAGAAATGAAGCGAGGGAAGATGAAGATAAACCAAGCGCTTGGCCCTGTTTAGTCCAAGGGAAAATCCCCGGAGCAAAGTCAGTGTAGTTTGTCCGCCATGATTTTCAAGATTTTAGCTCTGACAGAGCGCTGAGAAGACAATCAAACTTGACAATCTAAAGCACAGGGGCAAAAACTTTTGCCTCCAAAATCCAAACTAAAAAAAAGGGGGCCAATGGACCATCGGCCAAACAGAGATTAATTTAATTTTTTTTTGCTACTCCGGCAAATCATATTGTTGACGTATACTGTATGCCCATTTTTGCTGTACAGATTTACTTTAAAAGAGAGCAGTGTGGGAATACTTATCTGGTTGTCTGATTTGTATTTGACTTTATTAAATGTATTTATATCATTATTCGGCGCAGCTCGACTGGAGCAGTAGAGCATAGAAGGAGAAAAAAAGGAAGACGGGAAAATTGTGGGGACAAGAGGGAGATATAACAACCTAAACAACGATTTTAAGCGTGAAACAACTAAATGTAAATCACAGATGATAAAGTTCTGTTAATTAGTGCAAATAATATGGATAGATGGCAACTAGTTAGCCTTGTGAACATGCCGTTAATGATTGTGTGAGCTTAAAAGGGTTTAGTATGAATAAGTAATACATTTGGGAAGCCAACATTTGTGGGCCAAAAAAAACGATAGTGCACTGCATTTTGTCAAGTTTAAGGTCTGAAATTTCTCACTTTGGGGTTTCCTCAAAATTCAGCATAAAGCATGAATTTTCAAATCCAGTTAGTCCTCTTCCTCCCATGTCATTGGCAAATATTTGTTTTTCATGGTTGCTGTACAACTCCAGGGCGGCTGAGCTGATGACCAGGACGGGATCGGTGGT
This sequence comes from Nerophis ophidion, assembly GCF_033978795.1. Taxonomy (NCBI): domain Eukaryota; kingdom Metazoa; phylum Chordata; class Actinopteri; order Syngnathiformes; family Syngnathidae; genus Nerophis; species Nerophis ophidion. The sequence goes on along the minus strand of NC_084615.1, from coordinate 38,496,035 downwards.
GACTCTGGAGGTTGCCAAGCAAGGCGCCATTTACCACGGCCTGGCCACGCTCCTTAACCAGCCCAGCCCCATGATGCCTCGAGGTGAGCCCACCGCTTATTGTCTGCTTTATGCATAATGTTTAAATGCTTAAAACTTAGCATTCACCGTAATGTTTGCAATGGCATGTCACTTTTATTGTTATAAAGTGATGACAAGGTGGTACTGTTTTTTTGAAGGTTAGTGTGTTTTAAGAAGCGGGAAGTCTCCTTACAGCTGTGACAATGTTGGGCTTGTCAGCGCAACATGGCCTTAAATCGCGCTGAATTGTGCTGCAGGTTAAAGTAATAAAGAGGCCGAGGGAATAGCCAGCACACACTGAAGCTCTATAGTCTCTCTGGAACGCCATGCTCGTTCAGGGCAGCCGGTTTACCGGTCGTCTGGCTCCAGCTGGAATGTGACCCTCCACTCATTAAAGAAGATCACTGCACAGACTGGTGTGCGGGCGACGCAACGTTAAAGAGCTTCTCTTCATTTCAAATAGTAAAAGGAAACCAGCTGGCAGGGAGTGAGACACAATATGTCTCTTTTGGAAAGCATTCTACGAAAAGACACTTTATTAAAGCACTTTTAAGATTTGATTTAAACCACAGAGGAAGTTAAAGGCTTCTTCAGGAATGTAATAGGGTGTTAGGCAATATGGACAAGTAACGGGAGGCCGTTTTAGCAACCGGAAGGGAAAACTGCAGACAATGTGTAGTCTTTGCAGCTAGAACAGATTCCATTCTGCTAAAAGATTTTGAGATGTGTCTGTAGATCATAGGTAACTGATGTTGGTCATGTGACTCGCCATCGTGGTCTAACTCCTGGGGGGTGGGGAATTTCTAGGGCAGTTAATTGATTGATTCGATTAGATAAATCTTCAATTTTTATTTTGTTGCTTCGAATAACCATTTGAGGCTATACTACAATGTATAAAATCCGGACCGCATGACGTGCGCACAACTTTGAATACTTGAACATAGTTTCCGCACCACTGCTGTAACAGAGCACACATGAGAACCGTGATGTGTGGCGGAAAAACAGTGGAGAGGGTTTTTTTTAAATTATTATTATTAATTAAAGGTTAAAGGTGCCATGTTGATGGTGTGCATTTATTAGAAAAAAAAGTATTAAGGTTATGACAAGCAGAAAAATTGTTTATTTCAACTCTCTCCCTAAAATAAGCATTGAGGCTATTAAGTGTTTTATCCGATTAACCAATTTATTGATAGATTATTAATGTTACTCATGCTAGGAGGCCTTTATTAGCCTTGCTTTGTGCACTGGGAAGATAAATATCTAGGATTTTTACGTATGTCTTTATAAAGTCCTGATAAAAGTTTAGTCAGCTTTTAGAATCCTTGTATCAGCCACTAACAGCATTACTCCCTTTTCATCTCTTAACGTTCAGCATCAGACAGAGGTCGCGAGAAGAACGGCAAGCTGCGTCCAAAGAGCGAAGGTTTCGAGTTGTACAACAGCTCTGGGCAAAATGGCTCTCCAGAGAGTCCGCAGCCCGGCTGGGACTCTTATCCAGAACCAAAGAAGATGAGCGGTGAGGATCGGCTTCTTAAGAACCGGGCAGACCACCGCTCTAGTCCCAATGTAGCCAGTACGTTTTAATTTTTTTATGCTTTTTGTGTTGAGACTTTTTTACAGTACACACACTGTCCCTCATTAGATCAGGGCCAGAGTCCTGCAGGAAAACCAGTCTATCCTGGCGGTCCTGGCACCAAGATCACATCCGTCTCCACCGGAAACCTGTGCGCTGACGTAAGTGCCTCTTGAGGTCATGGCCACTGGTGTCCTTGTGAGGAATTCCTGCAATTTAGAAGAGCATAGAGTGCCAGTCTTATGCCAAATGCTCTTAAACTCAAATAAGAAAAAAACTATTTTTCATCAAGTTCAAACTGTAAAGTAGTGAGTCTTTTCCTTTTGTTTCTGTTAGGATGAGCCTTCACCACCACGTCCGGAGGCTTACCCCATCCCCACTCAGACCTACGCCAGGGAGTACTTTACCATCCCAGCATCCAAAAGCCAGGATCGTGTGGCAGGTCCCGGGCCAGGCGCCTCGCAGCACTGGCATGGCACGGAGGACAGAGAACGGCTCCCCACAGTGGACAACATCCACAACAGCATGCAGGTAAATGACACCTTACTTGGACTGGATTTTGTATCTTTATATGTGTGTGTGAATATATTTTTTTATACTATCTTCAGTATGTAGCTCTCTGTTATATGTATGTAAATTTAAGATAGAAGATATTAGCCACCTGGGCAATTGCCCAGGACGGTATGTTCTAGGACAGGGGTAGGGGAACCTGTGGCTCTTTTGATGACTGCATCTGGCTCTCAGATAAATCTTAGCTGACATTGCTTAATATAAGTAATGAATAATTCCGCTGGTAATCATAGTGTTAAAAATAACGTTCAAAATATAAAACATTCTCATGCATTTAATCCATCCATCCGTTTTCAACCCCGCCTGTTCAAGAAGTCGGATTAATGGTTAGAAGCATTTTATTTATTATTGATTAGCTTCAGTACAACAATGTTATTAAACAGAATAAGAGACTTATTATACTCTAAAAATGTTGGTCTTACTTTAAAATGCACACATTTAGTTATATTCAGTGTTAAAAATATTATATGGCTCTCACGGAAATACATATTAAAATATTTGGCTTTCATGGCTCTCTCAGCCAAAAAGGTTCCCGACCCCTGTTGTAGGAGATGAGGGGAAGTAAAAAACGTGTACCTGTTTGTACTGAGCACACAGTAATGTATGTAGGTGTTGAACGATAGATCGATTCATATTGCCAAAATCGAAGAAAATCAATTTGTGCTCGGCTCGTTGGCCTTCCAGAAGATATATATATATATATATATATATATATATATATATATATATATATATATATATATATATATATATATATATATATATATATATATATATATATATATACATAAAACATTGATTTAAAAGCAAAAAGATTCAAGATGGCGCTCCCCAGAGGTAGACGTCGCAAAGGAGTCCAAGTCAATTTTTACTTCTTTTTCTCGCCCTCTTGTGCAGAGCTTGAAGGACGTACTCTAAACAAGTTTTCTCGATTGGGTTACATTAATACATTTTTTTTTACTTTTTTTAAATAAAAACTCTAAAAAAGTTTTCTTGATTGTGCAACATTAATAAAGTTGAGAGAGGGCAGTAATTTCGGACTTGGATGCCATTAAAGCCGGAAAGGCCACTGACTGTAGTTATTTATGCACTGTTTATATCTGACTATGTATGTTTGTTTATTTCGAACATGGAAACAAGATTACACAATAATACAGCACAAATTTACACTGTCACACAAAATTCAACATGTCCAAAAAGGAATTAGATGAATTTACACCTCCTCCGTTTCAAAGTTGGACAAACCCCGTTTCCATATAGTTGGGAAATTGTGTTAGATGTAAATATAAACGGAATACAATTATTTGCAAATCATTTTCAACCCATATTCAGTTGAATATGCCACAAAGACAACATATTGGATGTTCAAACTGATAAACATTTTTTTTTTTGTGCAAATAATCATTAACTTTAGAATTTAAGGCCAGCAACACGTGACAAAGAAGTTGGGAAATGTAGCAATTAATACTGATAAAGTTGAAGAATGCTCATCAAAAGCTTATTTGGAACACCACACAGATGTGCAGGTTAATTGGGAACAGGTGGGTGCCATGATTTGTTATAAAAACAGCTTCCCAAAAAATGCTCAGTCTTTCACAAGAAAGGATGTGGCGAGGTACACCCCTTTGCCCACAAATGCGTGAGCAAATAGTCAAACAGTTTAAGAACAATGTTCCTCATAGTGCAATTGCAAGACATTTAGGGATTTCAATATTTACGGTCCATATCATCAAAAGGTTCAGAGAATCTGGAGAAATCACTCCACGTAAGCGGCATGGCCGTAAACCAACATTGAATGACCGTGACCTTCGATCCCTCAGAAGGCACTGTATCAAAACCCGACATCAATCTCTAAAGGATATCACCACATGGGCTCAGGAACACTTCAGAAAACCACTGTCACTAAATACAGTTCGTCGCTACATCTGTAAGTGCAAGTTCAAGCTCTACCATGCAAAGCGAAAGCCATTTATCAACAACATCCAGAAACACCGCCGGCTACTCTGGGCCCGAGATCATCTAAGATGGTCTGATGCAAAGTGGAAAAGTGTTCTGTGGTCTGACGAGTCCACATTTCAAATTGTTTTTTGAAATATTCGACATTGTGTCATCCGAACCAAAGGGGAAGTGAACCATCCAGACTGTTATTGACGCAAAGTTAAAAAGCCAGTATCTGTGAGGGTATGGGGGTGCATTAGTGCCCAAGGCATGGGTAACTTTACATCTGTGAAAGCACCATTAATGCTGAAAGGTACATACAGGTTTTGGAACCACATATGCTGCCATCTAAGCGCCGTCTTTTTCATGGACACCACTGCTTATTTCAGCAAGACAATGCCAAGCCACATTCAGCATGTATTACAACAGCGTGGCTTCGTAAAAGAGTGCGGTTACTTTCCTGGCCCATCTGCAGTCCAGACCTGTCTCCCATCGAAAATGTGTGGCGCATTATGAAGCGAAAAATACGACAGCGGAGACCCCAGACTGTTGAACGACTGAAGCTCTACATAAAACAAGAATGGGAAAGAATTCCACTTCCAAAGCTTCAACAATTAGTTTCCTCAGTTCCCAAACATTTATTGAGTGTTTTTAAAAGAAAAGGTGATGTAACACAGTGGTGAACATGCCCTTTCCCAACTACTTTGGCACGTGTTGCAGCCATGAATTTCTAACTTAATTATTATTTGCAAAAAAAAATTAAGTTTATGAGTTTGAACATCAAATATTTTGTTTTTGTGGTGCATTCAACGGAATATGGGTTGAAAAGGATTTACAAATAATTGTATTCCGTTTATATGTACATCAAACAAAATTTCCCAACTCATATGGAAACGGGGTTTGTACTAATACTTTTGTTCAACTCCTGTATTTTATCTGTAACATAAATATATTCATAATAAATAATCGTCAATGAATTCACTGAATAAAAAGTAAGCAAGGAGTTATAATCCACATAAACAAATGCATATATACCGATTGTAGATGGTTGCTTACACCTGATTTATTATCAAAGTTCAAGATTATTCGCTGTAATTACTAAGTTTAGACTGTTTCTCAGAACGGAAGCTATTAGTACATTTCTTGAATTGTTTGCCATTCTATAATTCAACTCCATACACTGTAAGTTTTAAGTGTTGTAGGTGCATATAGATGCTTTAGGATTTATTTGATGGTGTTTTAGCGGGTCAACCACTCCCAGGAAGACATGTACCCTCCTCCTGGACTTATGAGGCCAGATGAACGCATGCAGCAGCACTACCAGCAGGAATACCAACACCGAGACATGGACTACCAGAGGGGACCATCAGGTAAGAAAGTTAGATCAACAGCAAACTTGGGTTCAGGTTCTCTTCTGGATGTGCTGATAGCGTTTTGTGTGACTTCAGGTGTCGGAGGACCAGACCACTGGGGGCCGCAGCAGCAGGTTTCATCCTCGTTGGAGTCGTCGACATCTAGCCAGGAACACCTGAACTTCTCAAACTCCTCCACGTCCTCTGGCAAGAACCAGAAGACAGGGCCCGGTCGGTGGAAGACGCCCAATGCCCCTCACTCCGTACCACCGCATTCGGTCCAGCCGCCATCCCGTTCCGACCTGCCACCTCCACCTCCACCACCGCCCGCGCCGTACCCTGACGCCTACGACCCCTACGAACCACAACCTGAGCAGCCCCTGCCGCCGCCGCCCTCTGCTTCGGCCCAACAAGCAGCCGACCGCAAAAAGCGTGAGGAGCAACAACGTTGGTATGAGAAGGAGAAAGCTCGTCTGGAAGAGGAGAGGTACTAAACATGTCTTGTTTACTTTTTGGATGATGATAATAATGATGATGATGATTTACTACAGGGAGAGAAAGAGGAGAGAGCAGGAGCGGAAGTTGGGTCAGATCAGGGCTAACCCTGTCATACCCGTCCAGCCTCACAACGGAGGAACCATGCCACCTCCTCCTCACCACCATCAGCCCCCTCCAACCTCCATGGGTCCAGCTCAAGCCTACGCCCCCTCGCAGTCTCAGCTTCCTCCCTCCAGACCGGAGAAGCTGGCCAGCCTTCCTCGCTCATCAGTCCCCCCCGCTGCCAGTATCTCCAATCCCCAAGGTAGAACGTCTCCCTCCTCTGGGACAATAATCCAAGTTTTTAAGACCTTTCTGCTGTGTGCATTGTGGCCGCAGGCATGGACACGGTGATCAGAGATCTTCTACCACAGCAACAACCTCGCACCATCGAGAGGCGAGACCTTCAGTATATCACCATCAGCAAGGAGGAGCTGACCAGCGACAGCCTCTCTCCGGACCCCTGGAAGAGGGATGCTCGCGAGAAGGCCGAGAAGCAGCAGCAACTTCACATCGTTGATCTCTTGGACAAAGAGATTCAGGAGCTTCAAGTTAGTTATGGGACACAATTTAAGGACTTTAACATGAAAAAAACGTAATGCTCTTTTCAACGAGCTGCAGGTTCTGCTGTAAGCCCTTCCCCCAAGCACAGTGTTTCTATGCATCTTCGTTTTTCGTTCATTTTTGTCTCACCCTCAGCGATCATAACAATACAATACAATACAAATGCTTCATGACCAAATATGCAAATGAGATTTCGCCTCACACTTAGTTGTTGTTAATATGTGGAAATACAAAGCAAGTAGGGGTGGGGCAGTATCAGATATCGAGATTGTTGATGCAGTTATCCACTCTATCAGTAACCAAGTAATGACTATGTCATTGTCAAACTGTCACGATATATAATATCTAATTTGTTATTCCTTCGCCTGCTTACAAAGTCATTGGGAGTGTTTCACCTTCCAGGCCAAGCCGGAGCGGACAGCAGAGGAGAGCGACCGTCTGAGGAAGCTGATGCTCGAGTGGCAGTTTCAAAAGCGTTTGCAGGAGTCCAAGCAGAGCGACGAGGATGAGGAGGAGGAGGACGACGAGGATGTAGACACCATGATGATCATGCAAAGACTGGAGGCTGAGAAGAGAGCCAGGGTGAGTGGGGATGGGTGTGGGGGCTGTAGTATTTTTAAAAGAAAAAAGCTTGTATTGACTTGTGGATGTACAGTAATGGGGAACAGGATACAAAACACATTTTTGTGCATCTGCAACATGCTTCTGTCATCGCTTTGCCATGCTTAGCTGCTTCAATTCGATTGGCTGGGGGGCTAGATGGCAGCTTGGCTGGCTGCCAATGAGATGTCTCACTCCCAACAAACTTTGTTTATTTTTTCGCTTATACAGTGGGACCCGCTTATGTCGACCAATTCATCAAGTCCTGCTCCACTTCTTCTTCTGACTCAAAATATTTTCTGTGACAAATAAATAATTTTTAAGCATAACAAAAATTAAACTACACGAGTAGTATTGGCCGCTAGATAAGAACAAACCAATAGGACAGTGCTGTTCAGTATTGTGGTCGCTGATTGGCTCAGGCAGGCAGCATTACTACAACGAGATGTTTAGGACGGTTACCAAATTCGGTACACTTATGGGCACCAATTGAAGTTCATTTGTACTACCAAATACTGATTCACGTAAAATCTATGTCATATTTTAATACATTTTTTGCATTTGACGTCATGTCTGGCTTCATCCTCGGCACTGGTTCAAGCACTTGAGAACCAAAGGGGTAATTTCTACAATAAATTGGTTTGGATGATATTTTCACCACAATATAACCACAGTACTGTCTAGTTATATTGCATCAAAATTTGCACGTAGTGATTTCCTGTTCAGTGTAAAATATTTTTTTAAAATAAAAGCATGGCAGTGTTAATCTGGAATTCAATACCACAACAAAATAATGCACATATTTAATTTTTGTTTTGGATTATTAGCCACCGGAAGAAATATTTGTTTTTTTGTGAAGGCTTTATCATCTTTGCATTTGAGACTTACAATAAAAATTTATAGTAGCAACTCTAATAGATAAGACTGTAAAATAATAAAACTGAAGACTAAATAAAAATATTTACAAATTGCAAAAACAAAAATTATTTCTTATCGCCCCTTCTCTAGATGTCGCTGTTGAAATTCGCAAGTATAAGTGCGAGCAATGGCTAGTTTTGGTTATGTCGACAACTGCTTACTTTAAGGTTAGTGATCTGAAGCGAGTGGCGTCAATATAAACGTGTTCCACTGTACTGATTCTGTGTTTGCGGATTTCCTCAAATTGTGTCTTCTTTCAAAAGCTTGCCTTGTATTCTCAGCCGTTGCGTAAACCATCGGCCCAGGCCACTTTTTGAGGAAATGTGCCAAGTTAGCACTGGTGGTCCCTGTTGGTGGGACCTGATGCAATGTGGGAAAGGGTGCGAGGTCATCATGACAGAAAATGACCTGAGCTGATGTTTTCACTTTTCTGTGTGTCCTCCCTTCTAATTTCTAGTTGATGCTTCCTCTTCTTTGCTCCTTCACTTTCACCTTTTCCTGCACTTGGCCCGCCCCTTCTCTTTGTGCTGTCCCTCTCACTCGCTGTCCTCTCTTGTTCTTCTGCAGCAGAAGACTGCTGTCCCAGCTATCTCTGTTCTAGACTTGGTATGTTTCTTTCTGTTAATGCCCACTATCTTCCTTCCTCTCCCTCAACCCACCTCACTTCCTTTTTCCCGCCTGGGGCGTCCATCTTAGTGTTTCGGATTTGTCTACGCCTCTCTTTGTGGGCGTGGTTGTCTCTGATAGCATGGGGCAGGCCGTCCTGGGCTGCTTGCTGCTGTTGTTTGTGTCCGTGTTTTTGTCCACTTAAAACAGCTGGAGACATTGTGGTGGATGTGAGCTTTTGAGGGCATACGGAGCCTAAGCCTGCATGGCTGCATCACACGGACGCGGGTTGTGTTCCATGCATGGCGGTCGCTCGTCATCATGATGGTTCACCCATCCGTCAGTGTGTCTGTCATTCTGGTGCATGCTAGTCACTGGTCTGCATGTGTATTTGCCGTGCACGCTGCTGCCCTCCTTTAGGTGCAGACTTGTAAGACGGATCAACACCATGTCGTATGGCGCCACGTCACATTTGTTTGCAAATGTGTGACATTGTGACCGCACCACCACTGACGTCTTGCCCCCCTTTCCCATGCACGGTGCTTCGTGCCTTCAGTTGCAGGACGAGGAGCGGCGGCGTAAACAGCAGCTGGAGGAAATACGCAAACGGGAGGCAGAAGAGCGTGTGAAGCAGGAGGAGGAAAGGAGGTGGAGAGAGGAAGAGCGAGCCAAGCGGGAGGCTGCAGGGAAGGTAAACGTTACAGTTTTTTCTGTACAAAAAAACATTTAGATTGTTATACATTTTTTTAAACATCAGGCCAAAAATGTTATGCAAATACACATTTTGTTCTTTCAACAACCAATGGTCTGATCACATGCCTTTTTTCCTCCTGGTGGTTAACTCAAACACGCCCATGTCCATCATCATCATCATTGTCATCATAGCTAGTCGGGCAGCAATCAGACCGCTGGTTGTTCAAAGATGCTCCTAATGTGTCAGTAGTTTATCACTGAGGACATGTCCACAACAACACAGGTGTTTTTACCTAAAAATAAAAGCTATGAAGTATTTTATGAAAATATCATCCAAAGTATATTAATTTCTCAATTATGATACTGTCTTTTCCCGGAAATGACTTTCTTCTAGCCTCTGATTGCCTAAAACGGTAGTTTACAGATAACAATATTGAAGATGCAAGACCGTTTTATTTTTGTATTTATTTTTTATTTACTGTAAGTAAAAATGTTGTAATAACGTTTTTTTTTTACAGTTTTCACCAATTCCGTCATTCCATCCTCACGCATTACAGACCTGTGAGAAACACTAAAAATGTATTTTACTAAGAACAAAAATACCTGTGTGTATGTGTAGACATCACCTGTGGGACTTTTTAATTTAAATATATGAACTGCATGTTGTCATCTTCCCATATTCTCCCAGCCCCCTCATGTGTTGTTGCGCTCACCTCCAGCATGTTTGTCGTCAAGTGTTTTCCGTTTAAGGGGTTTTTCGTGATTATTGTTATCACCATCCACCCTCCGATATAGACACACACGCACACATCACATCACGACCACCATTGTCCTCCTTCGTCATCCATGTCGACATTGCCACTAAAATCCCTCTGAGATTCTTCACCGCTGACAAGCTGGGACATGTTAGTCCACGCAGGTTTTATTCCTACATTGGACCACTTGTGGCAGGTGTGTCCACGCATTATTTGGAGCGAACACGAGAAGACAAATGAGACGTGAGGGTAGGCACACAGCACCCGGAGCAGCTGGTGCGTCTCCAAACGCCAGAAATCGAAATGCATTATCGCGCTACGCATTAGAGACACACATTCAGACACACACATGCACAGTGGTAGAGGCAGTGGTGGGTGTAAACGCAAGAGTCTACTTTACTTCCAAGTTAGCGATACAGAGTGTGTCAAAGCAAACTAAAGATGGGCATTCTATATTGGTAAGGAATTAAATAATTACGTGGACTGCCTGATAACAACCAGCAGAGGGCGCCGTACAACTCGTTTGCTGTATAAAAGGAGCTGCGTTAGAAACAGAACACTTTAAATAAAAATACACTGTAGCTACCATGCTAACGTTCGGTAGCATGGTCGGTTTTTGTTGCTCATACTCACATACTCATTGTTTTATTTTATATATATATTTTTTTTTTATTTTTTACATTTAATTTGAATACAGACATTATCTAGCTCTGAACCTCACACGCCACTAGTATCATAGTCCAATATTAAGAGTGTCCCGAAAAAACGTTTTCATTTTCGATATGATACTGATACTGGAGCCTTGAGTATTGGCCGGTACCAATATTAATCTGGTATAAGCAAGAATTATACATACCTTTATTTTGTAATGTGCAATGTTATAAAATGATTGATCAAGTGAAATTACTTGGAGAACAATGGTAGGTTTGAAAAACTCTAACTTATTTACTAACCCTCTGAAATGGGTTAGTAAATATATAAAGTTTATATAAATAAAGTTTAACAAATTTATGCGGTCTTTAATTAAATTGGAATGGTAATTAGTTTTTTGGTGACATAGTGGTTACAGTAATTCATTAAGTTAAGTGCATGACTCAGTAAGTTGAATGATGCGGATTCATTTGTTACTGCATACTTACTAATATGCCTGTGCTTTGGAGACTATGTGGAAGTGATATGCAACTATAATTATTTGTTACTTGTTTATGTTGACAAATGTGCTCTTTTAGACTGTGATATTGTTCAATTAAAGACACTAATTACATACGGCTAGCTTGTGTGCTATTGCACGCTTAGCTGTTGTGTGACTGCTAGCTCCTCGCAGCCTATAGGCTACCGACTTCATTAAAATACGAGAAAAGACCAAACTTGTACTTATTGGAGGACATTTAGGTATTAAAGGGGAACTGCACTTTTTTTTAGTGTTGCCTGTCATTCACAATCCCTACGTGAGAAGAAAATATGGCTGTCCTTTTTTATGCATTCTCATTTGTAAAACTCGGCCAGTACAAGGTGGCTAAAGATTGGCGCTAATGGGAGTACACAATTGCGACCATAAAGCTCTCTAAAAACATCCAAAATCAGCCACCAATACTCCATTTACACTTCGTAAACTGAATACTAGCCAAGTATTAGTGATATTGTTATTATAAGCACTAACGCAGAGGAACTACTTTTAGCGGCGCCGTCATCTTTGAGAAGTAACTAGGTTATGCAGATGTTGACATATTAAGCAGGTGAGCTGCTGCATCCCCTCTGAGCTGGTAAAAGTAGATTCAAGATCATAAATAATGCCTCTCACCTGTAAAGTAGTAGGTTGGGGTCATAAACCGAGACGTTGGTCAACTTTGATTGATTGATTGAGACTTTGTATTGACAGATTGCATGGTACAGTACATATTCCGTACAATTGACCACTATATGGTCACACCCGAATAAGTTTTTCAACTTGTTTAAGTCGGGGTCCACGCTAATCAATTTAACTAAAACACTGAGATGTCAAGAAAGACATGAAAAGACGCGTCTTTGCGCCAACCTTTTTAAAAAAAAAAAAAAGCATAACAAAAAAAACTATATACCTGTGTGTTATGATTATTTCTTCTAAGACTTACAGCTCATCCTCCATATATTCAGTCTCAAAAATGTAAGGTTCTGAATCATAAGTCGTCGTCGGCTCTCATGAATTCTGTCATGATGAGTAATGGTTGTTGGTATGCTTAAAATGATCAAAATACATAAATATTACATGTTATTATGAATGTGCCTGCTATATTACATGTGTATAATTACAGTGTTGATGGAAGTTTTAGTGTTTTAGAGAGCTTTATAGGCGCAATAGAGCGACTCCAATTGCCTCCTTTGTTAGCTGACTCTTGTTGGCGTTTGTTCACGAGTCAGAATGCATAAAACACAGAAAAATGTGTGCTCGACTGTAAATGATGGACAACGTTCCAATATTTTGCAGTTCCTCTTTAAACGGCTGACCAGCTTTGCACAAGTAGACACGCTGCAAGATTGTTTTTATCAGAGTTTCTTTTGGAAATTTTAGATTCAAGCCGGTATCAAACTGATGTCCGATATTAATATCCAATCAGGACACCCACCAAAAATAAAAAAAAATGTTCTTTCTACCAGCTATAATTGTGTAAAAAAAAAAACATTTAATAAGATTATTGTGAAAATGCCCATCTGAAGTCTGTAGGGTGTAGTGTGGGGGTTCCCAGGTGATTGAGGTGAGCGCCAACAAGAGGGATTAGCAAGGCGCACTAACAGCTTGTCGTCCCCCCAGAGGAGACAGGAAGAGGAGTACTACACTCGCCTGGAGGCCGAGCGGCGCCGGCAGCATGATGAAGCGGAGAGAAAGCTGCTGACGCCGGACGAGCCGGCCGGTCTGTATCGGCCCCCGCTGCCGAGGGACTACCAGCCCCCCGGGTCCCCCAACCCTACTAACACCCCCCCGCCGCCCCCGCAGAGAAACACCTCCTACCTCAAAACACAGGTGGCCTCCCCTGACACGCTCTACACCGCCAAGTTCGTGGCCTACACGGGCGACGAGGAAGACGAGGACGAAGCAGGAAGCGGCGGCGGCGGCCAATCAGGTCAGGTGAAGCTGTCGGCGACCAGGAAGTCGTACGGCGACCTCCCAGCCGGCGCCACGCCCTATCGCAGCAAGCCTCAGCCGCCGCCCACTGCACGCAAACCTCGCCCTATGTCGGACGGCATCTTCTTGTCTAGCTCCTTCCAGCTGCCGGCCAACAACTCCAACAGTACAGGGCCCCCCCTCCCCGCCAAACCTGGCGGCGGACCCCCAGGAGGCTTGAAAGGTAGAAGCAGAGAGCGAGAGGGGGAGGAGTCAGGCGCCCTTTGTGGCCCCTCTCCAAAACTCTCCATCACTCGCCTGTCCGTCTAGATCTTAGAACCTCTTTTTCTTCTTCTCGTCCTGTGTGCGTCTCTCTTAGGCGTCATGCCCCGCCCTCTCCACCAGCCAATCACAGCGATTTAGGGGCTTTTATTTATTTATAATTGTTTTCCTCCTCATCCTTCCCTCCCCTTCGATCAGCCAACAGAAAAAGCAATGGACATTCCCGTCCACCACCCTGCAGATTTACACCCCTCCTAGCCAATCGATGAATTGATCAATCAATCAATCAGAGTACTGTTGGTGTTGTCACTTGCCGCCGCTGCCTGCTTTTGGGACCGCCTCCTGCACCGTGTCTCTGCTTAGCAGTGTTTGCTCTGAAGGGAAGACCCCCTCCTCCTCCCCCATCCTTTCATCCCATCTCATCGACAGCCATGACAGTTTCTTTTTCCGCCCCAGGGGTGATTAGATGTCGCTTTAATGGTAGCCAACATGCATCAATTAGGTTAGAACAGGATTAGTGTTTTAAATCAGTGGTTCTCCAATGGGGGTACTTGCCAAGGGGTACGTGAGATTTTTAAAAATATTCTAAAAATAGCAACAATTCAAAAATCCTTTATAAATATATTTATTGAATAATACTTCAACAAAATAGGAATGTACGTTCATAAACTGTGAAAAGAAATGCAACAATGCAATATTCAGTGTTGACAGCTAGATATTTTGTGGACATGTTTCATAAATATTGATGTTAAAGATTTCTTTTTTTGTGAAGAAATGTTTAGAATTAAGTTCATGAATCCAGATGGATATCTATTACAATCCCCAAAGAGGGCACTTTAAGTTGATGATTACTTCTATGTGTAGAAATCTTTATTTGTAATTGAATCACTTGTTTGTTTTTCAACAACTTTTTATTTTTTTGTATATATTTTTTTCCAAATAGAAATAGAAAGACCACTACAAATGAACAATATTTTGCAGTTATACAATTTAAAAAATCTGAAACTGATGACATAGTGCTGTATTTTACTTGATCTTTTTTTCAACCAAAAATGCTTTGCCCTGATTAAGGGTACTTGAATTAAAAAAATGTTGACAGGGGGTACATCACTGAAAAAAGGTTGAGAACCACTGTATTAAATCATGTTATTTATCGGAGACATTCCAATAAACCAGTGCCGTTTTCTTAACGTAACTTTTAAGATAAACTCCTATTTTAGCCTTTGCTTTAAGTCCCAATCTGATAATACACATCTTGAACTACTCAAATGTTTATATTGGCCCAGCTCAGGCGACTTTATTTTAGTGTTAAGTTGGAGAAAGAGGAGTGTGTTGGCATATAATGCTCACATGCATGCAAGACAGTCACATAGTGTTTATGGCATCAGTCATTCAAGACATTTAAGAATAAACAAAAAAAGCTGTAATTTGGGCAACAGTTATTTTTCCCTGAGCTCAAAGTAGTTCAAATGTTTCTTTTCAACTGTGTTCCTATAAAATTACAGCACTTTGCTGAATAAAATGTGTTCTACAGTTAATGTAATGCAAGTGGATTGACCCTGGCAGGGAAATCTGCTTTGTTAATGTTTGGCTGGCCAATATTTCCATCATGGCGGCAGACAAAGAGAAAGCATCCATGCTCCTTCAACACAACCACAAGCTGGACTTTGATTTGTAGTTCTAGAAGTCGAGAGGAGCGTACCTCCTCGGCTGCACCACTAACGCCCCGACACTTATTAACCAGCACCTTAATTAGCCCCGCCCCCTGCTATCCCCCCGCTGCCAATGCGTGCATGTTGGCATCACGCTGACGACCCTCAGCTGGCTGGATGTCTTATTGCTTTTTTCTGCGCTTCCACACGGCTGCATCTCTTTTTCTTCTTCCTTTGTATTCCTCATCTTCACTCAGTCATCCACTGGCAGCTTCCCGATGTGAGACTAATTAGTAGGGATGGATCAATTGAAGGAGTGATGCCGTGTGTGTGTCACTTAAAGAAAGAAACCATGTGATGGATCTTTGAGTGACAGCTCCTTCTGAAATAAGTCAGGAGTGATTTTTTTTTTTTAATCCAGCACATGACCATTATGAAACAGCAACAAATTATCAATACAGCTAGTGAGTGTGCCACACACTCACTAAACACATCACTACTAATTAGCTTTGTCAGCTTTAGTAACACAAATCTCACATTAAAGGAGATTTATCATCTTTAGTGTACAAAATCCATACTTCCATTTTTTCGCTGGAGAAATTTGGATGCACCCAATCTAGAAGCTCCAGTGTCGTGTGAAACCTAAGACGCTGGAAGGTTCTAGAACAGGGATATCAGTCAAGAATCTGGCCCACGAATGAATTATCTTTGGCCCCCGGGATGATATTTGATTAGTATTAGAACCGGCCCGCAGGCCACAGCCACAGCTACCTGCTGCTGTTTTGCACGCATCATATACTCCCATCAGTGTTGGCGCTAGGAATTTTCAAAATGGGGTCCCAGACAACCCATTAGGTCATAAAAATGGGGTCCCACAGTACATTTTTGGTGTCCTACTTTTTTGTAACCGTTTTAAAATGAAACGATAAATGTATGCATTATCCTGTTAAATGTCACATTCTATATTGCGTTTTGGAAAAAGGTTGTCATAAACGTTATTTCATTCATTTAAAAAAACTAATTACAAAGGAAAACACGTCCTCACTTTTAAACATTCTTTCACTTTCTTCTTTCCTTCATGGATCTAAATTTTACCACTGCCGGGAGTTTTTTCTATATTTTTATTATGATATTTTCAGACTGTTTGTTCTATTTTTGGCCAACGGACGACAAAGAAAACAATCTGAAGTTGTCTTTATTTTTTTAGTTTTAATTCCATGATTTGAATATTCTGGCCCGCGTGTGCACAGATTTCCTCCATGCCGCTCCTGATCTCAAATGAGTTTGACACCCTGGATATAGAAGCTGCCAGCTGGATGCATGAACGTGTGTGTTGTCTTCCATCACGTCAAAAAACACATTTAAAGTTGTTTTTAGGCAAATTCTTTCCAAGAATTGAACTTTGTCCCTGGAATGACGTGTGGTTAGGCTTCTGTAGAGGTCAAAGGTTGAGGTTGCATGTGAAGCTAGAAGGTTCTAGAAACCCATGACCTCGACCTCGGACCGACACGCTCTCTCTTAACACTTTCTGGGTGATTGGCCCTAACGCTGCTTCCTTCCTTCTGCTCGGGCTGCTCTGTGTTGGACCGAAAAAGTTTTCTCAAGTTGACTGCGGACCAGAGAAGCTTCTGGCTGCTTCTCAAGAAAACCTCCAATCTTGATGAAGAATGGAGGCGTATGCCAGGGGCTTCTCGCGGCGTCACGTGTGCCACGGTTCTAACCACTGTGTGTCCGTCCCCAGGATTTAACTCGTACACTGGAAACTCGTCAGGAGTTGTAGGATCCGGAGAGTTCTACAAGGACCCGAGGGACAAATGGACCAAGAGGTGAGAATGTCATGCAGCATTTGACTCTCTGTAGGTGACACTGATGCTGATGATGTTATTAGTCAGGAGCAGGAGAACATCCCCAGCGGCGCCCCTCCCGAGAGTTTAACCTTTAAGGAGCGCCAGCGTCTCTTCTCTCAGGGGAAGGAGGTGTCCGACAAGGTCAAGGCGTCTCGGAAACTGATGGAGCTGGAGAACGAGCTCAACACCAAGCAGTGAGCCACCACGGCCACTTCTGACCTCCTGTTTGTTTTAGTTTTTTAAATAACTGGACCCCCTGATTTTTACCACTCGGCCCCGCCCCCACCTGCCCCCTCCCAGCTCACACGTGTAAGAGAAGCAATGTACAAAAGTTGTAATTGTACCACAAAATGGGGGAAATATATTTTTGTCTGTAAAAGGGTGCTGGGGGGCGGGGTTGGAGGTTTATGCTAAATTGTAATTGTAATTTTTTTTTTTTTTTTTTTACATCTTAGATATTTTAAGTGGCCAGCTTTTATGCTCTTCTGCCCAGCAACAGGTTTTATTTTTAAGGAAACACTGTTACTTCATTCCAACATAACGGGCTTTTTTTTGTGATGTTTTAGGAAAACTTTGATCTGAACGTGCACAAGTTGACTGTAAATATTTGGCTGGGATGACTCTACACGCCCAAACACTAATGTGACATTTAAATGTTTCCTCCAACCTCAGCTAACTTTCTTTTGAATAAATACTGTAGTATTCTTTTCTTTTTTTTGCAGAGTCGTGTGAGATTAATTTGACTGATCGGACATTTTAGACTTTCACTATAATTAAAATCATATTTATTGTTTGTGTTGGAAGAAAGCTGCACAAAAAAAGAATGTTTTCTAGTATTAAATGTCGGGCCAAACTGCTCTCATTTTTACTTTTAAAGGGATCTGGATGTACCACACGTTTCCATGACAACGGTCCCCGCTGGTGATGTAGAAAAAGGCACTTTTTAAAGGTTTGAAATAAAAAGCGATGCTTTTTGATGACAGTGACTTTAAATTATTTCAACAGCAGGAAGCTTTACTCACTTCACTTCCTCCAAATCAACTGAATCCCTTCAAGGGTTTCGTGTTTGGCCTTTTTTTGGTAATCATTAATAAATGCAGATTTCTCATAAGTCCCGCCTCAAAGTGTCTTGCTTTCATCAACACTTCACCTGTCTTTCACATTCAAATTAACTGGGACCAAAAAAGGACAGGCGTTTTGTTTCTGGCTGATGCTCTTTTTCATGTTTTAAATATTTACAAAGTTGGGCAGGTGTGTCTATCTGTGTTGGCCCTGTGATGAGATGGGGACTTGTCCAGGGTGTACCCCGCCTTCCACCCGAATGCAGCTGAGATAGGCTCCAGCACCCCCCGCCACCCTGAAAGGGATATGCGGTAAAAAAAAAAAAGGATAGATGTATGGAAAGTTGAGCAGGTAAGTGGTGCTCTTATTTTGTTAGAAAGCTTGTTTTATTTCATTACCGTCTATAAAAAAAAAAAAATACTTTTCATGTTTCTACAAGTTTATCCGTTCCATTAGGTTGAAACATGTCAAACATTCCTTTTGCTTTGTTTCCTTTTTAGCCCTTTTAGAATAAATGTCCTGTGCAATTAAAGAGAAATGAACAGTATGGACTTCCGGTGACGCATATGACGCAGCGCTCACGGTTACCTTCCAAACTACGTGTTTTTATAATGTTATATGTTATACACGTCAATGGTAAACTAATGGTTTCTTAATATGACACATTTTTATGCCCATAAACAAAAAAATGCAGCATATTTATTATGAATGCGGATGTTTTCTTCAATTGCACACAATTTACACCGTAACTCACATTTGAAATTCAACTTTTATGTAGAATAAAATAAACATTCATTGACTTGTTTTAAACGTTAACAACAAAACCTTTTAACAAAATATTGATATTTTATAGTGAGCTTGGACTAGTAAGTGAAAATAACCAATATATATTTAGATAAAATTTGCTGTTGAATTTGTCAAGTTTCTGGTACAGAATTCCTCATCACCGCTGTCACTGGAGAACACCTGAGCAGAAGAGACAAGTTTGAAAATATTTGTGGTCTTTTGGTAGGTGTGTGGACCATGGCAGACAAGAATGCTCACCATTGAAGGTGTGGTTGCTAACTATTCAAAGACAGATTGGAAAGTAGGTTCTTACATTGGCTGGTTGCCAGCAACTTGCCAGCTAACTTCTTCTTGATGTCACCAGAACCTTCTGCTGAGTCCTGGCTGGAAGCTTCAAGGCGTTTTCTTTCCTCCATGTCAGGTCTGTAAACTGGACTTGGACTTTGCCCCTCAAATCTGAATGAATCAGACAGAACAAAGACTATATATATATATATATATATATATATATATATATATATATATACACACACATATATATGTATATACACATATATAATTATATGTATATAGACATACACATATACTGTATATGTATATCCATCCATCCATTTATACCGCTTATTCCCCTTGGGGTCACGGGGCGCGCTGGCGCCTATCTCAGCTACAATGGGGCAGAAGGCGGTGTACACCCTGGACAAGTCTCTACCTCATCGCAGGGCCAACAGATAGACAACATTCACACACTAGGGGCAATTTAGTGTTGCCAATCAACCTATCCCCAGGTGCATGTTTTTGGAGGTGGGAGGTAGCCGGAGTACCCGGAGGGAACCCACGCAGTCACGGGGAGGACATGCAAATTCCACACAGAAAGATCCCGAGCCTGGGATTGAACCCAGGACTACTCAGGAGATATATATGTATATACACATATATAATTATATGTATACACACACATATATATATATATACAGTGCGGCAAAATAGTATTTAGTCAGCCACCGATTGTGCAAGTTCTCCAACTTAAAATGATGACAGAGGTCTGTAATTTTCATCATAGGTACACTTCAACTGTGAGAGACAGAATGTGAAAAAAAAAAATCCAGGAATTCACATTGTAGGAATTTTAAAGAATGTATTTGTATATTATGGTGGAAAATAAGTATTTGGTCACTTCAAACAAGGAAGATCTCTGGCTCTCACAGACAGACCTATAATTTCTTCTTTAAGAAGCTCTTCTGTCCTACACTCGTTACCTGTATTAATGGAACTGTATGAAAGACACCTGTCCACAGCCTCAAACAGTAAGACTCCAAACTCCACTATGGCCAAGACCAAAGAGCTGTCAAAGGACACCAGTAAAAGAATTGTAGACCTGCACCAGACTGAGAAGAGTGAATCTACAATAGGCAAGCAGCTTGGTGTGAAAAAATCAACTGTGGGAGCAATTATCAGAAAATGGAAGACATAAGAGACCACTGATAATCTCCCTCGATTCTGGGGCTCCACGCAAGATCTCATCCCGTGGGGTCAAAATGATCATGAGAACGGTGAGCAAAAATCCCAGAACGACACGGACGGACCTGGTGAATGACCTGCAGAGAGCTAGGACCAAAGTAACAAAGGTTACCATTAGTAACACACTACGCCGACAGGGAATCATATCCTGCAGTGCCAGACGTGTCCCCCTGCTTAAGCTAGTGCATGTTCAGGCCCGTCTGAAGTTTGCCAGAGAGCACATGGATGATACAGCAGAGGATTGGGAGAATGTCATGTGGTCAGATGAAACAAAAAAAAAAACGTTTTGGTAAAAACTCAACTCGTCGTGTTTGGAGGAAGAAGAATACTGAGTTGCATCCCAAGAACACCATAACTACTGTGAAGCATGGGGGTGGGAACATCATGCTTTGGGGCTGTTTTTCTGCTAAGGGGACAGGACGACTGATCCATGTTAAGGAAAGAATGAATGGGGCCATGTATCGTGAGATTTTGAGCCGAAACCTTCCATCAGTGAGAGCTTTGAATGGTTGACCAAATAATTATTTGAAACCATAATTTACAAATAAATTCTTTAAAATTCCTACAATGTGAATTCCTGGATTTTTTTCACATTCTGTCTCTCACAGTTGAAGTGTACCTATGATGAAAATTACAGACCTCTGTCATCATTTTAAGTGGGAGAACTTGCACAATCGGTGGCTGACTAAATACTTTATGCCCCACTATAAATATACACACACACACACACATATATATATATATATATATATATATATATATATATATATATATATATAGTATGTACATATATATGTACATATAGACATATATACATAACACATACATTATGTATATATATATATATATGTATATATATACACATACAAACCTCGTTTCCATATGAGTTGGGAAATTGTGTTGGATGTGGCGCAGTTGGGAGAGTGGCCGTGCGCAACCCGAGGGTCCCTGGCTCAAATCCCACCTAGTACCAACCTCGTCACGTCCGTTGTGTCCTGAGCAAGACGCTTCACCCTTGCTCCTGATGGGTGCTGGTTAGCGCCTTGCATGGCAGCTCCCTCCATCAGTGTGTGAATGGGTAAATGTGGAAGTAGTGTCAAAGTGCTTTGAGTACCTTGAAGGTAGAAAAGCGCTATACAAGTACAACCCATTTATCATTTATGTAATCATAAACGGAATACAATGTTTTGCAAATCCTTTTCAACCCATATTCAATTGAAACCACTACAAAGACAAGATATTTGATGTTCAAAATCATAAACTATTTTTTTTTTGCAAATAATAATTAACTTAGAATTTCATGGCTGCAACATGTGCCAAAGTAGTTGGGAAAGGGCATGTTTACCACTGTGTAACATCATCTTTTCTTTTAACAACACTCAATAAACCTTTGGGAACTGAGGAGACACATTTTTGAAGCTTTTCAGGTGGAATTCTTTCCCATTCTTGTTTTATGTACAGCTTAAGTTGTTCAACAGTCCGGGGTCTCCGTTGTGGTATTTCAGGCATTATTATGCGCCACACATTTTCAATGGGAGACAGGTCTGGACTACAGGCAGGCCAGTCTAGTACCCGCACTCTTTTACTATGAAGCCACGCTGTTTTAACACGTGGCCTGGCATTGTCTTGCTGAAATAAGCAGGGGCATTCATGATAACGTTGCTTGGATGGCAACATATGTTGCTCCAAGACCTGGATGGACTTTTCAGCATTAATGGGGCCTTCACAGATGTGTAAGTTACCCATGCCTTGGGCACTAATACACCCCCATACCATCACAGATGCTGGCTTTTCAACTTTGCACTTAGAACAGTCCTGATGGTTCTTTTCCTCTTTGTTCCGGATGATACGACGTTCATCCTTTCCAAAAAATAATTTGAAATGTGGACTCGTCAGACCACAGAACACTTTTCCACTTTGCATCAGTCCATCTTAGCTGAGCTCGGGCCCAGAGAAGCCGGCTGTGTTTGTGGGTGTTGTTGATAAATGGCTTTGGCTTTGCATAATAGTTTTAACTTGCACTTAAAAATGTAGCGACAAACTGTAGTTATTGACAGTGGTTTTCTGAAGTATTCCTGAGCCCATGTGGTGATATTCTTTACACACTGATATTGCCTTTTGATGTAGTACCGCCTCAGGGAACAAAAGTCCGATATATCATCGCTTATGTTCAGTGATTTCTCCAGATTCTCTGAACCTTTTGATGGTATTACGGACCGATGGTGAAATTCCTAAATTCCTTGCAATAGACCGTTGAGAAATGTTGTTCTAAAACTGTTTGAACATTTGCTCACACATTTGTTCACAAAGTGGTGACCTTCGCACCGTCCTTTTTTGTGAATGACTGAGCATTTCACGGAAGCTGTTTTTATACCCAGGCATGGCACCCACCTGTTCCCAATTAGCCTGCACATCTGTGGGATGTTCCAAATATGTGTTTGCTGAGCATTTTTCAACTTTATCAGTATTTATTGCCACCTTTCCTAACTACTTTGTCAGGTGTTGCTGGCATCAAATTCTAAAGTTAATGATTATTTGCAAAAAAAAATGTTTATCAGTTTGAACCTCAAATATGTTGTCTTTGTAGCATATTCAACTGAATATGGGTTGAAAATGATTTGCATATCATTGTATTCTGTTTATATTTACATCTAACACAATTTCCCAACACATATGGAATCAGGGTTTGTATGTATATATATATATATATATATATATACACTTACATATATATACACATATATACTGTACATATATATACTGACATACATATATATATATATATGTATATATATATACACACACACACACACACACCTGTATACATACATATACACACACATACATACATATCTATTTTTATATAGAATATATACATACACATATATACTTATATATATGTATACATACTGTATATATACATACTGTATATATATATATATATACATATATATATATATACACAAAGTATATATATATATATATATATATATATATATATATACATACATATAGTTAAAGTACAAATGATTGTCATACACACTAGGTGTGGCGAAATGATTCTCTGCATTTGACCCATTACCCTTGATTTATATATATTTATAAAGAATATATAATCTATATACAAACCCCATTTCCATATGAGTTGGGAAATTGTGTTAGGTGTAAATATAAATGGAATACAATGATTTGCAAATCATTTCCAACCCATATTCAGTTGAATATGCTACAAAAACAACATATTTGATGTTCAAACTGATAAACATAGTTTTTTGTCCAAATAATCATTAACTTAAGAATATGATGCCAGCAACATGTGACAAAGAAGTTGGGAAAGGTGGCAATAAATACTGATAAAGTTGAGGAATGCTCATCAAAAACTTATATGGAACATCCCACAGGTGTGCAGGCTAATTGGGAACAGTTGGGTGCCATGATTGGGTATAAAAGCAGCTTCCATGAAATGCTAAGTAATTCACAAACAAGGATGGGGTGAGGGTCACCACTTTGTAAGCAATTTGTTGAAAAGTTTTAGAACAACATTTCTCAACAAGCTATTGCAAGGAATTTAGGGATTTTACCATCTACGGTCCGTAAAATGATCAAAAAGTTCAGAGAATCTGGAGAAATCACTACATGTAAGCGATGATTTTACAGACTTTTGATCCCTCAGTCGGTGCTGCATCAAAAACCGACATAAGTGTGTAAAGGATATTACCACATGGGCTCAGGAACACTTCATGAAACCACTGTCAGTAACTACAGTTGGTCGCTACATCTGTAAGTGCAAGTTAAAACTCTACTATGCAAAGCCAAACCCATTGATCAACAATATCCTGAAACGCCGCCGGCTTGGCTGGGCCCGAGCTCACCTAAGATGGACTGATGCAAAGTGGAAAGGTGTTGTGTGGTCTGACGAGTCCAAATTTCAAATTATATTTGGAAACAGATGACGTGGTGTCTTCCAGAACAAAGAGGAAAATAACCATTCGGATTGTTATCGGCGCAAAGTTCAAAAGCCAGCATCTGTGATGGTATGGTGGTGCAGTAGTGCCCAAGGCATGGGTAACTTACAAATTTGTGAAGGCACCATTAATGCTGAAAGGTCCATACAGGTTTTAGAGCAACATATGTTGTCATCCAAGCAACGTTATCATGGCGGCCCCTGCTTATTTCAGCAAGACAAGTGTTACAACAGCGTGGCTTCGTAAAAAAAGAGTGCGGGTACTTTCCTGGCCCGTCTGCAGTCCAGACCTGTTTCCCATCAAAAATATGTGGCGCATTATGAAGCGTAAAATATGACAGCGGAGAACCCGGACTGTTGAACGACTGAAGCTATACATAAAACAAGAGTGGGAAAGAATTCCACTTTCAAAGCTTCAACAATTAGTTTCCTCAGTTCACAAAAGTTTATTGAGTGTTGTTAAAAGAAAAGGTGATGTAACACAGTGGTGAACATGCCCTTTCCTAACTATTTTGGCACATGTTGCAGCCATGAAATTCTAAGTTAATTATTACTGGCAAAAAAAATTAAAGTTTAAGAGTTTGAACATCAAGTATCTTGTCTTTGTAGTGCGTTCAAATGTATATGGGTTGAAAAGGATTTGCAAATCATTGTATTCTGTTTATATTTACATCTATCACAATTTCCCAACTCATATGGAAACGGGGTTTATATTTTTATAGCATATATATATATATATATATATATATATATACACACACACACACACACAGTATTTATATATATATATATATATATTTTTAAAAATGTGGATAACCTGAGGGTGATAATACCTGAGGCACAGTAAGGCGTCTGTATACTTGGCGTGTCCAGCGTCCACCAGCCTTTTGGCGACATGGACCCCGTCCATGACAATGTCTACAGTCCAGCGTGAGTTTGACAGACTTTCTCGGAAGACAACTTCAAAGCTGTGGTCCAAACATTTCTGGAAGTGGACAGATCCCTCCTGGCTCCACTGGCGGTCCTCCCCAACTGGCCTCACTGCCCGAAGGCAGCAGGGATACACCCTCTTTGGGAGGTTCATTAGCTCTTTTGGAAGAGATCTTAAGCTGACGCAGTCTTCATAAGGCACACGTACACTAAGGCCGTAATCAACCAGATTTAGCAGCACAGAAGTGTCCACCTGGACAATTTCTGCAATGCACCACTTATTGTTGAAGTCTGACTGAAACAAGCAGCTGGCACCAGGCGCGAGGGAATGTTTGGGAAGGAGCGGCAGACCCTCTGAGAGGTCTTCCAACATCAAGGCCACTTGGTTCATCAACGACAGCGAGTCCTCGAGTACCACACAAAAGTCAGAGGGTGTTGTCACTGCGGTGGCAAAGCCGGTGTATTCTTTGTCCAGAGAGACTGGAGCAAAGTCAATAGTCTGAGGTGTACTTGTGTCTGGACAGAGATCCTCTGAGGGCTGATTTTTTGTTTCATAAGGCAGTGGGATAATTTGCTGAACCACCCAGAAGTGGTTAGACTCTGCATAAGTCACAAAGACCAGCTGAACATCTCGGCCTATCATGGTCTTGAGAGTGTCACCTCTGTTTTGGCTGATCGTTTTACACAAAACAGCCAGGTTGGGGATAGTCATCCCATCATTAAACTGCCTTCTCAAGGGGGTGTTTGAGGTCATTTGCAAAGTCAATCCTTCGTCCACCAGGAAGAGATGATAGTTCCCATCACTGACTTGTTGAACAACAGCCCTCTTCCATTGGCCGTCCTTGTGGATCTGAACTAAGCATTTAAAGTCGGGTTTAATGTCCTCCTGCTCCACTACCTCGCACTGGTGTACATTCTCAGCTATGGAGCATTCCAATGCGGCAAGCAGGCTGTTGGCCTTACTGGGCCTGACGTAGAAATGACCGTGAGACAAGACTGACAGTACCACCGCATCTTCAACCTGTTTGGCTTGAGTGATGAGGGGTTCACTCTTCTTTTTAATGGATACTGATATTTTCTTTCGAATCCTCCTGGATTTGCTTTTATTTTTTGCAAAAGACTTGGCCTTATGTTTAAGTGTAAAGGTCTTAGACGCCGTCAGGATCAGGTCTTTGGTCTGCGATTCTGTTGGTTCCTTATCTGTGGAATCACAAGAGTTTACTTTGTCTTGATTATCAAATAAAGGTGCTGTATGGGCATCCCCTTCTTTCCAGGATTCAGAATCACTTTTAAAGGCTGGTTCAGGTGTTTCTACTTGGTTGAGAACCTCCATGTCAACTTCCCAGTAAGTTCCAGTATTTCGGACAAAATGAACCTGGAGAGGCTTCTCCATGACTGCATCAGAAAAAGAAGTATCGCTGTTGTAAAGGCTGGAGTCCCTCAAGGAACACCTGATACTGAAGGGTGGCTGAGAGAGAAACTCCGGGGGAAATATGTAGATCACATTCTTTTCAACAATGGCAGAATTTCCATAGTCCAGGAAGTCCACTTTGAAACAAGAGTTTCCCTCGTGAGCCCTCACCACTGCCCGGTACACAGCAGCGTCCTCGTCATACTGAGCCAGAACAAGGTCGCTGATTCTCACAGAACGGGCCGCCTTCAAGGAGAGAAGGTTGGAGTTGATTTCATTCACCTGTTTCAAGATGGCAGGTTCATCGTAAGAGAGCTGAACGAAGAAGTCATTGACCGAGTTGACATGTGTAACAAAACACATCATGCTAGAGCCTGCTTTCTCCTTTCTCTTTGGCAAATGTTGGATTTGAGGGCTCACGTCTGCTGAAGGTTTTTCCGTTTTGTCATTCTGCATTGGAGTTTGTTGTTGACGGGCTTTCAGTTCGTTCTGAGGCTTCCTTGAAAAAGTGCTTTTCATGCTAGTCTTTGCGGTGATGCAACACTGTTCTCTTAGTTTTGCTGTCTTTGTGTGCTTGTTAGCGGTCACCTTTACATAGTCCTTCCTTCGCTGAGGTCCCGCTCTGACATGAGAACCTCTCTGTCCATTAAATGTGGAAGAGTAAGACCCCCTCATTTTAGGAAGATTCTTTCTTTTGTCCAAAGAACGTCCTCTTTCTTTGTGGCCTCTGTTTTCTTTGTTTTTGATAAATCTGAACTCGAAATTTGGTTTGGTTGAAAGGCTGTCAATGAGCTCCTTTACCTTGTTATTGATGTTAAGAATGCCGTCAAACAGTTCCACATCAAACGAATCATCGTCACACTTCTGCACTATAATGGCTCTTAGTTCCTTGTTGAGGACGGACTCATCCAGCCATGTCTTTACTTCAATGAAGAACTCCTTGTTGGACACACCAACAAGGTTAAACTTCAAAGCTTGCATGGGTGTGGCTAACAAATGATCACAGTCTCTGGGAATGGACACCACCTGACTTTTTTCAGAGATACCTGTGTTTCCATAGTCCACAAAGAAGACA
Source organism: Nerophis ophidion (assembly GCF_033978795.1). Lineage (NCBI taxonomy): Eukaryota > Metazoa > Chordata > Actinopteri > Syngnathiformes > Syngnathidae > Nerophis > Nerophis ophidion. The sequence goes on along the minus strand of NC_084615.1, from coordinate 38,468,263 downwards.
CTGAAATGCAGAGAGGAGGGGGAAGGGTTGACCAAAACCCTGTACCATTTTCCATCATAGTACTTTGCCAGGCACACTTTAATTGGAACATTTTCCATACCTACATCCTTTACTTTCTTTATTTCCTCTGAGATCTTCACCTCAAGTTCTTTGAGGATTTCCGTGTTGCGTTCAAGCTGACAGTAGATGTGCAACTCACTGCTGACATGAGTAACATAGACTTGTATGTCATTGTTAGAGTTTAAGTCAAATGAAGAGTAGACAAAGGATTTTGGAAGATTGTGATTTCTTGAATCGGGGACTTCTCTCACCAGGCCTTGTTCCACCAGCTTCTTTGTGATGTTCTGCTGAGTTTGATTGTTGGTTTTCACCACAGGCGTTATGGGAATCTTGTTCCAGTAGTATGCTTGCTTGGCCGACACAAGGAGCTCGCTGATACTCAAACTGTTATCACTTACCATCTCGTAGAGATCCACCACACATCTGTGTTGTGATATGTGAACAATGTGAACTTGCAGGGCTTTGTTGGAAATAGCCTCTCTGAAGAAGTCTGAGTTAGAACAGGTCCACACATCATCCAAAGGTAAAACATTAACAAGAGTACAACAGATGCCAAATGCCGGTATGGCGGAAAATGTCTCCGGAATCTTTTTGATCAACGTGTGAGGCACTTTCGCCACGTTGCCAAAGTCAATGAATAGAACTTCAGCTCCATGTTGAAGTTCGTCAGTGATGACAGCACGGTAGAAATGCATGTCAGCCTCATACAATGCACAGCAAAGTGTGCCTGGTTTAGGGTTTAACAAAATGTCCTCCTTCAGCGCCACTTGACGGAAGTGTTCTGACATTTTATTCATCATTTCCTGAAAGTCATCATTTCGCTTCTGTGTTCGAATCCAGAAGTTGTGTGGATTTAGGGCGTGTTCAAAGTAGCCCTCAAACACAGAATGTAGCTGCAGCTCCTCCTCATCCAGAGTTTTAACCAGCTCTCGGCCTTTGATTTTCTTGTAGGAAAGGGGGCCAGTCTTGGGGGCCTCCGCTTCTGGACTTATGCATGACTGAGCATTTTTTGGGGAGAGCTGTTGGCTGGGACCCGTTTCTGTTGCATCTTGAGCAGTGCCAATCACCCAGACAGAGTATAGATGGTACTCCTCGTCAAAACTATCAATCTCCACTTCCAACATTTTCCCCAACAAGGCTGCCTTGAGGAAACCCAACTGCTGACCCTTCACCTCCTCATCCTTGGCCTTCAGAGCTGAGAGTGAGCATGGAAACGCCATGATAGGAGTGAAGTATAAATCGGATGGTAACTTGTGGACATCGGCAAGTTTAACACACTCGGAGAATCCATAGTCAATAAACAACACTCGCACTTGTGATTTGACTGGATGTAATTTCACAAAGCCTCTGCACCATTTTCCATTTTTGCTTTTCACCGAGCACAGTAAACCCAAGTTTTGTTGATTTTTCTTGTGGTTGTCTTTTTTTCCGTGCTCACAGACTGCAGCCAACCTCTTTGAGACGTTCCGAAGATCTGTTTCATTGTTGGCAACCTGACAGTAAAAAAGTCCGGGATTGACGGCAGCTGTCACTCTAACTTTAGCCCGGCTACCACAAGTCATCCTGGACCCGCAAAATGGCAGAATTTCTTCGTAGACCTGCAGTGCGGATAACTTGTAACAATGTTCCTGTCTGCTTAATTTGTCAGTGTTTTGTTTGAGTGGCACCTCAATAAAGAGCTCCACCAAGAGGAGGAAGGTGTCTCTGTCTATGTGCTTTCCAAAGCCATGCCTAACAAGCTCGTCGTTGACATAAGGAACTTCCAGCAGGAGTACACCATGAGGAAGAACGGCTTCAATGTAACCTGTGGTGGTTTTTCCAATCAAGTTTGAGAGGTAGTCTCCCACGCCGCAATCAGAGGTACTGTGGAGCACCAACATGTTAGCCAAAATGCCACAAACTATCTTTGGAGGCAGCATTAGAAAATCATTTGAGCAGGATGATATGTGAGCGATGTCCACACTCAACACATTGCCATAATCTATAAGGAACACATCAAATATGCCATCTTTATGACCCTGGGTCCTTCCTCTGTACCAGTGGGCTGAGTTGGCATCTTCCACAAGGCAAAACTCTCCAATATCTACCGCAGCACTGGTCTTTGGTGTTCTCTGTATCGTCTGCTGCAAAATGTTATAGTCAAGCTCATAGATGTCTAGGTACTGTCCTTGGAAGTGGATCAGGGTGGCTTCAGGACTCCAATCCAAGTGAGATAACTTGAGATCAACTTTACGTGAACCTGAATCCTGACACCTGCAGAAAGACGGTTAGATATTTTTAATCTTGTTTTTTTTTTTTCAACAGATTTTTCTTTTAAATCAATAATATCTTGTGAAATCTGAAATCTCCAAACAGTTTACTTTAAGGCTTTAACAGGTATTTTTGTAACTTTACTATTCTTTCCTGGGTCAATACTTTTTCAGACATTATTACATTTTGCTATTTCAAAATCTTGCAACAGCTTGTATAATTAAAATGGTTTGTC